>NC_058130.1:295741315-295741726 GCF_016433145.1 Gracilinanus agilis | reverse complement strand
TATATTTATTGCCATATAATTGGGCAAAATAGTTTTTAATGATTGCCTTAATTTCCCCTTCATTAGAGGTGAGGTCTCCCTTTTCATCTTTGATACTGTCAATTTGGTTTTCTTCTTTCCTTTTTTATTAGATTGACCAGTACTTTGTCTATTTTATCTGTTTTTTCAAAATACCAGCTTCTAGTCTTATTTATTAATACAATAGTTCTTTTACTTTCAATTTTATTACTTTCTCCCTTGAGTTTTAATATTTCTAATTTAGTTTTCATCTGGGGGTTTTTAATTTGCTCACTTTCTAGTTTTTTGAGTTGCATACCCAATTCATTAATCTCTGCCCTCCCTAATTTGTTAATATATGCACTCAAGGATATAAATTTCTCCCTGAGTACTTCCTTGGCTGCATCCCACAGA
>NC_058130.1:295722807-295740918 GCF_016433145.1 Gracilinanus agilis | reverse complement strand
TGCTATGCCACTTGGTGCATACATATTGAGCAGTGTTATTTCCTCATTGTTTATATTGCCTTTAATCAGGATGTAATGACCTTCCCTGTCTTTTTTAATCATATCTATTTTTACTTTTGCTTTGTCAGAAATCATAATTGCCACTCCTGCCTTCTTTTTCTCATTTGACACCCAAAAGATTTTGCTCATACCCTTAACCTTCAACTTGTGTGTGTCTACCCCCTTCATATGTGTTTCTTGTAGACAACATATGGTAGGATTTTGGTTTCTAATCCACTCTGCTATTTGCTTCCATTTTATGAGTGAGTTCATCCCAATTCACATTCAGAGTTACAATTATCAGTTGTGCATTCACTGACATTTTTGTATCCTCTCCTAGACCCAACCCTTTTTCTTACCCTATTTCCTTTTAAACCAGTGGTTTGCTTTGAGCTGGTATCTCTTATACCCTCCCTTGATTGACTTCCCTTTTTTCCCCCTCCCTTGTTATTCCCCTCTTTTTGTTTTTTAAAGACCTAATGAATTCCTTCCCCCTTCTTCTCCCCTCTCTTTTTTGACCTCCCCACTCCCCTGCTCCCTTTGGTTTATCCCTTCTGACTTTCTCAGTAGGGTTAGATAGAGTTTTATATCCCAATGGATAATAAAGCTACTCTTCCCTCTCTGGGTTGATTACACTGAGAGTAAGGTTTGATTATTACCTCTTAATGCTCTCTTCCTCTCCTTCTTATGATAGTATTTATCTCCTCCCCTTCCTATGCCCTCTTTGTGTGTAATAGAATATCCTATTTTTCTTATTTACTCAGATTTTTCTTGGTGTCCTCTACTATTCCCCCACTCTTTCCCACTCCCCATGTCATCTTAGACCATTTAGTATCCTGTCCTCTCACTATGAATTATTCTTCTGGTTGCTATAATAGTGAATATTATAATAATGAATAGAGTTCACTACACAGAATTATACATAGCATTTCTCCACCTAGAAATACATATAAATAGATCTTATTTAAGCCATTAAAGAGTCAAGTTTAAAGGATTATGAATTTTCTTTCTTTTCCCTCTGTTTCTTATTTACCTTTTCCTGTTTCTCTTGATTTTTTGTGGTTGGGTATCAAACTTTCCATTTAGTCCTGGTCTCTTTTGTGCAAAAACTTGGAAATGTTCAATTTTGTTGAATGCCCATACTTTCCCCTGGAAGTATATAGTCAGTTTCGATGGGTAATTGATTCATGGCTGAAGGCCCAGCTCTCTTGCCTTTCTGAATATTGTATTCCAAGCCTTGCGGTCTTTTAGCGTGAAGGCTGCCAGATCCTGTGTGATCCTTATTGGTGCTCCTTGATATTTGAATTGTCTCTTTCTGGCTTCTTGTAAGATTTTTTTCTTTTACTTGAATGCTCTTGAATTTGGCTATTATATTCCTTGGTGTTGACTTTTCTATGTCCAGTGTAGAGGGTGATCTATGGATCCTTTCAATATCTATATTACCCTCTTCTTGTAGAACTTCAGGGCAATTTTGCTGAATAATTTCTTTAAGTATGGAGTCCAAGTTTCTATTAATTTCTGCCTTTTCTGGAAGACCAATGATTCTCAAATTGTCTCTTCTAGACCGGTTTTCTTGGTCTGTCACTTTCTCATTGAGATATTTCATGTTTCCTTCTATTTTATCAGTCTTTTGACTTTGTTTTATTTGTTCTTGTTGTCTTGTGAGATCATTGGCTTCTAACTGCTCAGTTCTAGCCTTTAGGGACTGGTTTTTGGTTATAATCTTTTGGTTTTCCTTTTCAATCTGGTCACTTCTGGTCTTCAGTTGACTTTCCTCACTTTCCAATTGTGAAATTCTGCCTTTTAAACTGTTATTTTCTTGTCATATTTCTTCCATCTTCCTCAACATCTCATTTTTGAACTGTTCAATAGCTTGTGACCAGCTTTCATTTTTGGGGGGGATGTTTGGTTATTTGTTTGTCCTCCTCTATTGTCTGGATTTTTTCTGTGTAAAAGTTGTTGAGCATTCCAGAGTTTCTCTTGGTAATCTTTTTCTTCTGGGCTTCCGTATGGCTTGCCATTATTAGCCCCGCCCCTTTTCAGCTTTGTCTTCACACTCAGGGTCTGCCTTCACTTTCTAAGCTTCTGATGGCTCCGGTCTTCTTGTCCTTGGGGTCAGGCCTCCTGGTAGTCCCTGGTCTGCCCCTCTGCCTGAGGCTCCTTCAGTGGTCTCGGGGAGGGGGTGTGGAAGGGGGTTGGTTCCACAGCTGCGCTCCCAGGTCCTCACTAGATGTCCTAGCCTGAGCTGGAAATCTTTATTCACGCCTAGGGAACTGCCTTCACCTGCCTGCTTTATAGATCTTTATTCGCCCCTGGGGCAGAACCTTTCCTGGGGCAAGACACTGTGAAAAGTCCCTGTGTTAGAGTTCTTTATTCCACCAGGGGCACTGCCTTCACCTGTGTAGACGCAGGGGAAAGTCCCTGTGTTAGCGATCTTTCTTCACACTGGTGCAGAACCTTCACCTGCGTATACGCTTGGGAAAGTCAGTGCGTCCCCCCAGCCATTTGGGGTCCCAAGTCTGGCAGCTCACAGGTTCAAGCCCTGGGGCTGCTAGTGGTTTACTGGTTGCCCCAATCTTGTTTTCACTCTTGTGCGTTGGCCTTGGCACTGTGCGTGGTGTGTGTGTGTGTGTGGGGGGGTTGAGGGGCTTCTTCCTCTTGCCTTTTAGTGAGAGCTGTTTCACCCCTTTATAGCGTGGAAATGCCCGATTCCATGTATCTTCAATGCTGCCCCTTTTGTGGGGTTCCTTCATTAGTCTGGATTTGTTTTTATGTCCCCTTGAGGAGTCTTGTATGCATCGGTTAGGAGAGATTGAGCAGCTGCTCCTTACTCTGCCGCCATCTTAACCAGAAGCCTTACCTATCCCTAAAAGGTCTGTTTTAAACACAAAAGGGAAGGTCTTCTCAGGTCAAATTGTCAGGTAAAAGGATTAAAGGAAGCTCTAACAGTTGCTTAAAGAAACCTCAGGTGGGGGAAGGGAAGCAGGAATGGAGTTTGAGCAATATTCTGCCTTGACTCAACTCTCAAGGTGATTTTGAAATCAAAAGGGATTATGATGATGGCTACCAAACTTCTCTAGATAAAGTACTGTAAGAGTAGAGCTGAACTCTCACAGATTTGAAACTACTCTCTAATTTCAATCTCCTTATTCACTCCTATCAGACATTTAGCTAAGGGAAAGGAAGGTAGGGAAATGAGGTAAGGTATGAAGATTTAAAGGGTTTATCTAAATTAACAAATCTCAAAAAAACACTCCAAAACTAGGCTAGGTTTTCAATCTCAAAAAGGAGAAGAAGCAGCTCAGCTGTCCCTGGTTCTCTCCATGAGTTCCCAGGTCCAACTGAAACTTTCTTCCAAGATTCTAAACTCCTAACTGAAATTAGAACTCAGCCAAAGCCTGCAAAACTGCTATGTCCCCCCTCTCTGTACTACATGAGATATCCTTTGAAAATTTTTTATATATTTAGTAACCACTACCAATATCAAAAAATGTTTAACTAAACAAATGCATAAAAAATTTAGGTGCAAAGCCACAAACTCCATATTGTTTAGAATTTGTTTAAAATATGTAAATTATATATATATTCATACATGTAAATATATATATGCTAATATAAACATCCTCTGCTTTTGAGTTCCCTTTAGATTTGTTTTACTTGGATACTTTTGTCTCTTAATTTTATGACTTTTTTCTAACATAATCATGGTATATATTATTCTTTTCTCTTTTCTCTTTTTTCATCTCTTCATATAGTTCCCTTATTTTCTTTATCTTTATCAGGACCACATTTTTCTAGATTGGTCCCTAGGCAGCAGACACAATCTCTTGCCAGGACCATATTCTTTCCAAATCAATTCTTTCCAGCTTGGTCATACCCAGTGTAACTTTTGTTCCAGTGACACAACTCCTCAAGGATGCATGATTACCTCCATAGCATGAAAAGTGTAAAAACTTTTGTAAAATATTTATGCTCTCTGAGCTAATGTTTTCCCACCTGAAATTATGTTTGGATAAACAAGAGGGGGGGGGCAGCTGGGTAGCTCAGTGGATTGAGAGCCAGGCCTAGAGACGGGAGGTCCTAGGTTCAAATCCGGCCTCAGACACTTCCCAGCTGTGTGACAGGTATATGGAGAGCCCACACACACTAACCTCATGCAGGTGTGTGTGGGCTCTCCATATACCTGTCTCATTTATCTTATCTAAGTATCTATTCATCTCCTTCCCTCTTGTTTATTTTTTTAAATTTTTTTTAAAACCCTTAACTTCTGTGTATTGACTTATAGGTGGAAGAGTGGTAAGGGTAGGCAATGGGGGTCAAGTGACTTGCCCAGGGTCACACAGCTGGGAAGTGTCTGAGGCCGGATTTGAACCTAGGACCTCCCGTCTCTAGGCCTGGCTCTCAATCCACTGAGCTACCCAGCTGCCCCCCCCCTTGTTTATTTTTTATTAGATTTATCTGGTTCTGAGAGGGAAAAATTAAGGTCTTACTGCTGTTATCATTTTGTCTCCATTTTCTTTTATTTTTCCTTTAAATATATGGGTGCTATAATGCTTGGTTCTTACACATCCAGTATTGATAATGCTTCATTATTCAGAGTACTACTCTCCCAACACAGTATAGTTACCTTGCTCGTCCCTAACAATTATATCCATTTTAGCTCTGTCAGAGATCATGACTACTACCCCTACCGTATTTGGATTTGCCAAGGTATAGTATATTCTGTTCAGCTCCTCATCTTCGCTTTATGTCTGTCTCTTATTTTCAATGTGTTTCTTATAAATGATGCCCTGCTAGGTCCTGGTCATTGATCCTCTCTGCTCTCCATTTTCTTCCCATGTGTGAATTCATCCCATTACGCTCAATGTCTTAATTACTAGTTGTGAATTTACACTTATTCTGCTCCTTCTCACTGTTTATCTCCCTCTTTCTTTCTGCCACATCTCTCCTAAGATGTCTAATTTCCTTTGACCAATACCTCTCCTATTCACATCCCTTTCCCCCAGTCCTCCTTTTATCTCTCCCCATGCTCTCCTACTTCCAAACTGCCTCACCTTTCCAAAGGTCACTTCCTTATCCCTAACCCCTTGCCTTTTATTTCTTATTCTATCTACTTTTCCCAAAATCCTTTCCTTATCTCCCAAATGGGTCCTCCTACTTCTTGATTCTCTTATTCCCCCCACATAATCTCTGACCCCTTAACCATAACCTCTTGATATGCACTCCCCTCTAGGTTTCCCTTCTTTTTCTTATACCCTTGTCCTCCTTTTTCTTTTCAGTCCCTCCCTTATCTCATCCCCTTTCCCTCCTGTTTCTCTGTAAATTAAGAAGATTTTTACCCTTCTAATTGTGTATTTTGTTCTCTCTTTGACCCAGGTCTAATGAAAGTTGAGTTCTGGTACTTCCAGACCTCCACCTCCTCATTCCCTTCTCTGTGGTAGCTCTCCACACATTCCTCCTATGTATGAGATAGCTATTCCACCTTGCCTCTTCGTGGTCTATCCTACAACCATTTCGGCTCATTCCATTACATTTCCTCAACCTCAAATCTTCCATCCATACCTGCCCTTCAAAATATCCAAGCAATGATGCCATTCTGAGAGACCAAAAATGGCATTTTCCCCATACCAGAATCAAACAATTGGACCTTTGGGATTGCTTATGATTAGTCTTTTATTACCTTGGTATCAAATTTTCTGCTGAGTTTTGGGTTCTTTTCCAAGAATAGTTGCAATTCCTTTAGTTTACTAAATAGCCATTATTATTCTTTTTATAATTGTGCTCATCTTTGCTGGGTATTTTGTTCTTGGTTGTAAGTCCAATTCTTTTGTTCTGAAAAAAAAAAGGTCCATGTCCTGCATTCTTTTAGTGTTGTGGCTGCTAAGTCTTGTGTTATTCTGACTGTAGCTCCACAGTATTTAAATTGTTTTTTTCCTTGTTGTTTGTAGTATTTTCTCGTTAACCTGGGGGCTAAGAAATTTAGCAATGATGCTCCTGTGCAACTCCATCTTTGGGTCTCTTTGAAGGCATGCACAAAATCCCTTTGGCAAAGATATTTTGCAGAGAACAAATTTGCATTTTAATTACACTATAATTATTGATTACTGATTCTCACATACAATTATTCAATCAACAATTGGGATTATTCCTTACTACTAAATCTGTTATGATTACAACTTGTTAAAATACTAGATATTTAGTAGAATTATATTCAGAGAATATAAAGCTACAAAGATATATAAAGCAATGTATATAAACTGATTAAAGCTTCTTAATTAGGTTATCCTTTACAAAAGCTGCACCCAACTAAATCTACACAATCTCCTTGCTGAATATCCTTTCCATGCTATTTTTTGAGTAAACTACATTTTTGTAAGTAGTAAATCTTGAGCCTATATCACTAGACCAGCTTGATACAGATTGATTAACTGAAACATGATAAAGAAAGAGAAAGGAAACTGGTCGAAATATTTGGCTTCAAGTCAAGTCTTCAGTTTTCAATTATGATTTTGTGGATTTGTAGACATAGAATTAGAAGGGACTTTAGAAGCTATCTGGTTCTAAATCTTCATTTTTCAGATGTGAAAAATTGACACCTAGAGTGTTTAAGGGACTTGTCAAGGTCCCATCTATAGCGAATACCTGAGGTAGGATTTAAACACATTACCTTCTGCCTCTAGAGTCTATGTTTTACTGCGTCATACTGTTTCTTGTTATTTGGGGTGATATAAATCATAAGCTATTCTAATCTGAAATTTACAGAGATCTAATTGGATCCCTTCCTTTTACCACACAGGGAAACTGAGGCCCATAAAGAGGGAACTACTTGCCTAAGGTTTAGTGCAGGTCTTCCTTTTTTTACCAAGACTAATAATAATTACTTTGCATTTATAGAACACATGAAATTGCAAAGTCCTTAGCCTAGTTTCAGTCTCACAGTAAGCCCATAAAGTACCTACTAAAAGTATTATTATTTTCATTTTATAGATGATGAGGCTGAGGCTGTTTCCATGGTCAAACTGCTAGTGAGTGGCAGGAGGGGATTTAAACTCATTCTTTCCTGATTCCAAGGTCAATACTTGATTCACAAGATCATTCTGCCTCTGCATAATTCCAACTCTATATCTGCTCCACACTGTCTTAATACAGTAAAATCTAATTGTGACTGTTTAAACCCAACGTACATCACTCACTTTTCTTTTAAAACATTTTTGGATGTGCTACCATAAATGCAACCTGTGACAAGATGAATCTGTGTCAGTGGATCAAAAGTATGCATGAAATTGAAAATGCATTTGGATAATAATATGGCCCGTAATAGTATTTTGTACAGAGATGACAATAATGTGAGGCAATGGCACTCAAAATAAGAAAAATCTCAAGAGAGCACTTAATAAAGAGAACTTTCTTCAAACTCAATAAATGCCAAGGTTATTCTCACCAGGGCTGCTTTACCACTAAATAAAAAAAGTTAAATGCTTACCACAACTGTGTAGTCAGGAGCAATAGCAAACTGAGTTTACTTTGTGTATTCATATATTGAAAAGATAACCTTAATGGGATAATTTAAATTCTTGAATTTAGTATTCAAAGCTTTTTTTCTAGGTGCTCCCTGAAACTTTCATTACTTAAATTAATGCAAATTATTAATTAAATTCAATATGCATGAAGTCTAAAGACTATGGAAGAAAGCTTTCCATTCCCTAAATATTGAACATTCTGAAGAATTCCTTCTAGACTCATTTTTACCCACATCCTCTGTAGCAAACATTAGCCCAAAATGCAGTAAAAAAATAGCTAGCCTTCAGGAGAGCAGTCAAGACAGTGGATTGGCAGGAAGAAATACAGCCAAATACTCCTCAACAACTCCACAAAGATATAAAAAATACAGCAGACCAAATCTGATTGAGAAATGCAATTTTAAAAAATCACAGTGAGTAATTTTTCCAGGTTTCAGGTGATACAGCAAATACAATTCTGAGCCTGGAGTCAGGAAGATCCAAATTCATATCCTGCCTTAGCTACTTATTCACTGGGCAAGTTACTTAACCTCATTGTCTCCTTCAGTTTCCTAAGCTAAAAAATGGGGATGATAATAGCACCTATCTATCAAAGTTCCTTTGTTCCAAAGTGAGAACCCAAGATTGTAAAGCACTTGGCACAGTACCTGGCACATAGGAGGAATTTAATATATGCTTATTTCTTTCCTTTTAAACTAAGTTGTCATAGAGAAATAGATAAAGGTGTCTGTGGGTGTTGTGTTCTGGGTTTAGCCAGCAATAACCATGTAATATATTCTGGTAAAAGAACTGAGAGCCGCTGCTGTGTTTCAGGTCCTAGAGCCACACAGAGAGACCCAACTTTATATAGCCAATTGGAACAAGTGCCAGCTGGAAGCTTTATCATTCACTCCCCAGTTCTAGGTCCCAGATCCAAGACAGATTATAGAGGAGATCTGCATTGAGGAGTAAATATTTTGGGGTCAGAATGGTTGTTGAACCCTAGCCTGTGTGCTGATGAGGGAGTTTAGAAGTTGCATAACTCTGGTCTGGGAAGAAGAATAAGATATGTGTATCAGTTCTAAACTCTAGATCAAATTGAAGTGTGAAGAAGAATAACAAAATCAGAAATATCATACCAAAGTGGAGTCTAAAGTTCTGTCACTCTTAACAAGCAGAGCTTTCCATCTAGCTGAAAGTGGATGAATCTAAGAGTAATCGAGAAGCTCCAACCAGGGACCAACCCACAGGCAAATTGTTTAGACACAAACCCAGGTCAGGAACTTATAGATCTCAGACTTCACCCTTGATAGGACCATGTTGGAACCAATGAAAACTTAGGTGTCCAAAAATAACATAAAATCAAATACACTAAGAAAGCAGCAATAGGATCCTAGAGGACACAAGATCAGCCCAGACATTGACTCCAGAATTGTGCAGAACATAGCCCTGTCATAAAGTACAAATCATGAAGTAGAATGGAAGAATGAAAAAAAATCTCAATATTAAAAGCTATTATGGGAACAGGGACACTCAAGACACAAACCCAGAAGAAAAGAATAGACTCCAAAACATCTGTCAGCAAAGTGTCAGAGAAAAACATTAACTCGGACATAAATTTAGCTGCAATTCTTTTGGGGGGGGTATATTTTTTATTTTTTATTTTTATTTTGAATATTTTCCCATAGTTACATATTTCATGTTCTTTTCCTCTCCTCCAAACTCCCCCACACCCCTTAGCCGATGCACAATTTCACTGGGTTTTACATGTATCATTGATCAAGACCTAATTCCATATTATTGATAGTTAGACTAGAGTTATTGTTTAGTGTCTACATTCCCAATAATATCCGCATTAGCCCATGTGTTTAAGCAGTTGTTTTTCTTCTGTTTTTCTCCTCCCACAGTTCTTCCTCCGAATGTGGCTAGTTTTCTTTCTCATAAGTCCCTCAGCCTTGCTCTGGACCCTTGCATTGCTGCTAGTAGAGAAGTCCATTATGTTTGATTGTACCACAGTGTATCAGTCTCTGGGTAAAATGTTCTCCTGGTTCTGCTCCTTTCACTCTGCATCAGTTCCTGGAGGTCATTCCAGTTCACATGGAATTCCTCCAGTTCTTTATTCTTTTGAGCACAATAATATTCCATCACCAGCAGATACCACAATTTGTTTAGCCATTCCCCAATGGAAGGACATTCCCTCATTTTCCAATTTTTTGCTACCACAAAGAGGCGGCTATAAATATTTTTGTACAAGTCTTTTCCCTTATTTTCTCTTTGACCTTTGGGCATAGTTTATTTCAACAAATTTAAAGCATTGGGATTTAGAGCACATTTCTTTTCTCTTCCTACTGTCTTCTTTATAGAGTGAAACAACAAAAAAGGAAAAATATAAGCAAATAAGATAACAAAAAATATGCAATTAACATTCAAAACTATAAATGTGAATAGGAGGAGTTCACCTATAAGATGGAAGAGGGTAGAAGATGCTAAAATGTAAACATTTATTAATAATAAACATACTTAAAATGAAAATTCACATTGAGTTAAAATTAGAGGTTGGAGCAAAATCCATTATGCTTCAACTGACATAAAACAGGCAGTGGTAGTAATCGTGATCTTAAATAACATGTCCCAAAACAACATTTAATAATTAAAAGAAAATTTGATTGAGTTATAGAAGAAAAATAGTAAAATTGTAATCTCAATTTACCCCTTTTAGACCTGGATGAGTTAATAAAAATAAAGAAATAAGGGATCTTAATGGAATTTTAGTATATTAGCTAAGTTTAAGATATTTGCTATGATACAGAAGTTAGTTATGATATGGAAAACTATTGATTGAAATAAAGAATAATATACTTATTTCTTAGCTATATATGGCACCCATTCTATAAAACATTTAAATAAAAAAGGGAAGAAAATGTCCTACCAAATTCCTTCTATGATTTATAAGTGATCTAATCTGGGGACTCTCAAAACAGAAAGAAAATTATAGACTAATATCCCTATTTAATATTGATATAAAATGTTTAGAGTATTTTAAATTATTAAAATATCAAGCAGATGAATGAAATACATCATAAAATTTATATAGAGTAAAATAAGATTATTTTTATACTAATACAACTAAAGTAAGATGGGTTCAATATTAGGAAATTTATAATCTTAATTGACAATATTAATAGCAAGAATAAAAAAACCATATGATTATATCAATGAATAAAGAAAAAGATACTATGCCCACCTTGAATTTATTGTCCAGTAGACATATTAAACTCATTATTTGCAGAAAGATGAACAGAAGTATCTTTTCCCCTACATGTCCTATGTTCCTTATTACTGTGAAGGGCAATAGGATCCTCTTAGTCCCTTAGGCTCACAATCTAGGTGTCAATCAGCTCCTCAAAATTTCTTACCCACTATCATCTAATTCGTTGCCAAGGCATGTTGATTTCACCTTTGTAATCTAATATGTTTACTTCTGTCCTTCTGTCTTGTCTTCTACCACTTCTTTAATGTAAGACCTCTTTATCTCACACATGAATTATTGCAATAACTTACTAGTGGGGCTATCTCCCCACTCCAATCCATTCTTCATTCAGCCACTAACATGATTTTCCTGAAGTGCTGGTCTGACCACATCATATAACCCCATCTCCTCAATAAACTCCATGGTTCCCTGTTGCCTCCAGAATCAAATATAAAGTGCTCTATTTGGCATTCAAAAGCCTGAATAATCTCTCTTTCCTACCTTTCTGGTCTTTTCTTATACCTTATTCCCCGAAATACTACTCTCTGGTCCAGGGACAATGACTTCTTCGCTATCTCCCATGTCTAGAATGCTTTCCCTCCTCTGCTCTGACTATTGACCTCTTTGATTTCCTTTAAGTCCTAATTAAAATCTCATCTACAGGAACCCTTCCCTATCCCTTTTAATACTAGTACCTTCCCTCTGTTAACTATTTCCTATTTATCTTATATATAGCTTGCTGGGAGTATGTGTGCATGTATATGCATACATGTATACATGTTGTTTCCTTTATTGGGTTATAAGCTTCTTAAGGGTAGGAACTATCTTTTGTCTCTTTTCAAATCTTCAGAGCTAAGCACAATGCCTAGAATATGAGGTAGTTTATAAGTATTTATTGATTGACTACTATTAAAAAACACTAGAAAACAGCAACAAATGGATTTTTCCTTAATATAAGTAATATCTCTCTAAAATCAAAAGTCAGAATTACCTGTAATATCAATAAACTTGAAAGCTTCATAAGATGTCCATGTAAGTAAGAATGTCCTTTATTATCATTACTATTCAACATGGCTGTAGAGATGCTAACTATAGCAAAAAGATTTTTAAAAAGAGACTAAAGAAATAAGCATAGGAAAACAGGAAATAAAATCATCAGGTTTTTTTGCAGATGATGTGATAGTTAACTTAGGGAACACAAGAAAGTCAAGTAAGTTAATTGGAACTATTCACTTCAGGAAAGTTGATAGAGCTAAAATAATTTTAAGAAACCTAAATTATCAGCATTTCTCTTTTTTTACCAACAAAATCCAACAGGACTACAGAAGCAGAAATTCCATTAAAAATAACTACAGAGAGTCCGGGTTAAGATGGCGGCAGAGTAAGAAGCAGCTCTTAACCTCTCCTGACCGAAACACACAAAACTCCTCAAGGGGACATAAAAACAAGTCCAGACGAACGGAGGAACCCCACAACAGGGCACAGCGTGCAAGGCATGTGGAATCGAGACATTTCCAGGCTATAAAGGGCTCTCACTAAATCGCGGCCTAAGCAACCGCCCCACCGCCACCTCCTCCACACACAAGATCTAGAGCTCTGAAGCCAGCTAAAAAGAAATAGAGCAAGTTTGGGGCACCCATCGAGTCATTGGCAGCTCCGGGGCCTGTTCCTGAGAGCAGCAAGACTTAGGACCCCATTAAGCCAAAGAACGCAGACGAAATCTGAGCGCGGGAGCAGGACGCAGGACGCACAACGCAGGCTGAGCAGAACGCAGGCACTGCAGAGGCGTGGGTGGAGGCAGACACAGCCAGGAACTAAAGCCTAAGTGGGGAACCAGTGTAGACGGGTATACGACTGTGGAAGCAGCGCCCTGAGACTTGTAAAGAAACCTCTGGCAGAGGGCAGACACTGAGCGCGAGGATAAATCTGAGAAGCTGCTGGGGTAAAGATGGCTACTCAGCCTCAGGAAGTTCAGAAGAGAAAGAATAACAACAAGAAAAAGAAGTCTTTAACACTCGACAGCTTTTACACAGAGAAAATCCAGACAACCGAGCAAACAGAGGAGGAGAACAAACAAGCATCCGGACCTTCCTCAAATAAGGAAAACTCCTCACAAGCTATGGAAGAGTTCAAAACTGAGATTTTGAGGAAAATGGAAGAGATCTGGCAAGAAAATAACTGTTTAAAAGGTAGAATCATGCAATTGGAAAGTGAGGCTCAGAAACCAAATGAACTGATAAGCAAATTGAACACCAGAAATGACCAGATTGAAAAGGAATACCAGAAGATTATGGCCGAAAACCAGAAGATTATGGCCGAAAACCAGAAGATTATGGCCGAAAACCGAAAGATTATAGCCGAAAATCAATCCCTAAAGGCTAGAATTGAGCAAGTTGAACTAAACCAATCAAGCTACCAAAGGATTATTTTATATAGACAAAAAAAAATAAGATTTATCAGAGGAAGTGAATGAAATGTTAGAAAAAATAGAGTTAATAGATATCTGGAGAAAACTGAACAGGGATAAAAAAGGAATATACCTTCTTCTCAGTAGTACATGGTACATATTCAAAGATCAACCATGTAATAGGGCATAAAAATAGTACAAAGAAATGCAGAAAAGCAGAAATAATAAATACAACTTTTTAGATCACAATGCAATAAAAATTATAATTAACAAGGGTACATGGAAAGGCAAATTTAAAATTAATTGATAAATAAAGAATCTAATTCTTTAGAACTGGTGGATCAAAACAGAAATTATAGGAACAATTACAAATTTCATTAAAGAGAAAATGAGGAGACAAAATATCAAAATCTATGGAATACAGCCAAAGCAGTACTCAGGGGAAAATTTATATCTCTGAATGCCTATAGCAACAAAATCGACAGGGAGGAGATTAATGAATTGGGCTTTCAACTTAAAAAATTAGAAAAAAAGAACAAATTAAAAATCCCCAGATAAAAACTAAATTGGAAATCCTAAAAATTAAAGGAGAAATTAATAGAATTGAAAATAAAAGAACTATCAATCTAATAAATAAAACTAGGAGCTGGTACTTTGAAAAAACAAATAAAATAGATAAAGTACTGTTTAATCTAATTAAAAAAAAGAAAGAAGAGGAGCAGCTGGGTAGCTCAGTGGATTGAGAGCCAGGCCTAGAGACGAGAGGTCCTAGGTTCAAATCCGGCCTCAGACACTTCCCAGCTGTGTGACCCTGGGCAAGTCACTTGACCCCCATTGCCTACCCTTACCACTTTTCCACCTATAAGTCAATACACAGAAATTAAGGGTTTAAAATGAAAAAAAAAAGAAAGAAGAGAATAAAATTAACAATATCAAAGATGAAAGGGGTGATCTCTCTAATGAAGAGGAAATTAAGAATTATTCATTTTTATTATCATATTATTATCATACGTTCTTAAGAACTATTTTGCCCAATAAATATAGCAATAAATATAACAATCTAGATGAAATGGGTGAATATTTACAAAAATATAAATTGCCTAGATTAACAAAAGAGGAAATAGAATACTTAAATAATCCCATTTCAGAAAAAAGAAATTGAACAAGCGATCAAGAAACTTCCTAAGAAAAAATCCATAGGGCCAGAAGTATTCACAAGTGAGTTCTATCAAACATTTAAAGAACAAATAATCCCAATACTTTGCAATTTATTTGACAAAATAAGCAAAGAAGGAATCTTACCAAATTCTTTTTATGACACAAATATGGTACTGATTCCAAAGCCAGGTCAACCAAAAACAGAGAAAGAAAACTACAGACAAATCTCCTTAATGAACATACATGAAAAAATATTAAATAAAATACTAGCAAAAAGACTATAGCAAATTATCACAAGGATTATTCACTCTGACCAGGTGGGATTTATATTAGAAATGCAAGGATGGCTTAATATCAGAATAACAATCCACATAATTGAGCATATCAATAGTCAAACCAACAGAAATCACATGATTAACTCAATAGATAATTGAGAAAAAGTCTCTGACAAAATACAACACCCATTCCTATTTAAAACACTAAAAAGTATAGGAATAGAAGGGCCATTGCTCAAAATAATAAATGGTATATATTTAAAACCATAAGCAAGTTCCGGGTTAAGATGGCGGCAGAGTAAGAAGCAGCTCTTAACCTCTCCTGACCGAAACACACAAAACTCCTCAAGGGGACATAAAAACAAGTCCAGACGAACGGAGGAACCCCACAACAGGGCACAGCGTGGAAGATACGTGGAATTGAGGCATTTCCATGCTATAAAGGGGTGAAACAGCTCTCACTAAATCGCGGGCTGAGCAACCAGCCCACCCCCACCCCTCCACACACAACATATATAGCGCCGAAGCCAGCTAAAAAGAAATAGAGCAAGTTTGGGGCACCCATCGAGTCATTGGCAGCTCCGGGGCCTGTTCCTGAGAGCAGCAAGATTTAGGACCCCAATAAGCCAAAAAACGCACACGAAATCTTAGCGCGGGAGCAGAGTGGACGCAGGACGCAGAGCGCGGGCTGAGAGCGCAGGCACTGCAGAGGCGTGGGTGGAGGCAGACACAGCCAGGAACTAAAGCCTGAGTGGGGAGCCAGCGTGGACGGGTATATGACTGTGGAAGCAGCGCCCTGAGACTTGTAAAGGAACCTCCCGCAGAGGATCAAGCAAGGGGGTCAACCAGGGGGCTTGACCTTGGAAAAAACCAGAACTCAGACCTCAGGAGCCAATAGACCTCAGACAGACACTGAGCGCGAGGATAAACCTGAGAAGCTGCTGGGCTAATGATGGCTACCCAGTCTCAGGAAGCTTAGAAGAGAAAGATTAAACAACAAGAAAAAGAAGTCTTTAACACTCGACAACTTTTACACAGAGAAAATTCAGACAACCGAGCAAACAGAGGAGGAGAACAAACAAGCATCCGGACCCTCCTCAAATAAGGAAAACTCCTCACAAACTATGGAAGAGTTCAAAACTGAGATTCTGAGGAAGATGGAAGAGATCTGGCAAGAAAATAACAGTTTAAAAGGTAAAATCTTGCAATTGGAAAGTGAGGCTCAGAAATCAAATAAACTGATAAGCAAATTGAACCAGATTGAAAAAGAAAACCAAAAGATCATAGCTGAAAACCAGTCTCTAAAGGCTAGAAATGAGCAGTTAGAAGCTAATGATCTCTCAAGACAACAAGAACAAATAAAACAAAGTCAAAAGACTGAAAAAATAGAAGGAAACATGAAATATCTCAATGAGAGAGTGACAGACCAAGAAAACCGGTCTAGAAGAGACAATTTGAGAATAATTGGTCTTCCAGAAAAAACAGAAATTAATAGAAACCTGGACTCCATACTAACAGAAATAATTCAGCAAAATTGCCCTGAAGTCCTACAACAAGAGGGCAATATAGACATTGAAAGGATTCACAGAAACACTTGCAGCATTCGATCAAGAAAGGAAAACACCCAGAAATATCACTGCAAAATTCAAGAGTTTCTAAGCAAAAGAAAAAAATCTTACAAGAAGCCAGAAAGAAACAATTCAAATATCAAGGAGCACCAATCAGGATCACACAGGATCTGGCAGCCTCCACGCTAAAAGATCGCAAGGCTTGGAATATGATATTCAGAAAGGCAAGAGAGCTGGGCCTGCAACCACGGATCAACTACCCATCAAAATTGACTATATATTTCCAGGGGAAAGTATGGGCATTCAACAAAATTGAAGAATTCCAGGTATTTGCACAGAAAAGACCAGGGCTAAATGGAAAGTTTGATATCCAACCACAAAAATCGAGAGAAACCTGAAAAGGTAAATAAGATACAGAGGGGAAAGAAAGAAAACTTATAATTTTTAAATTTGCCTTTTTAAGGGCCTCAGTGAGATCTAATTATCTGTATTCCTATGTAGAGAAGTGTTATGTTTAATTCTCTGTAGTGAACTCTATTCACTATTATAATATTCACTATTATAGTAATCAGAAGAATAATTGGCAGGGTGAGGGTGGAACACTAAATAATCTAAGATAGCATAGGGGATGGGAAAGAGGGGGTGAATAGCAGGGGACACCAAGAGAAACTTGAGTGAATAAGAAAATAGAATATTCTATTACACACAAAGAGGGCATGGGAGGGAGAGGGGACAAATACTATTATAAGAAGGAGAGGAAGAGAGCATAAAGAGGTAATAATCAAACCTTACTCTCAGTGTAATCAACCTGGAGAGGGAAGAGTAGCTATACTATCCATTGGGTCATAAAACTCTTATCTAACTCTTCTGAGAAAGTTAGAAGGGATAAACCAAGGGGAGCAGAGCAGTGGGGAGGTCAAAAAAAGGGAGGGGTGAAGGGGGAGGGAATTCATAAGGCCTTTAAAAACAAAAAGAGGGGGGGAAAAATAAGGGAGGGGTTAGAAAGGGAAGTTAATCAAGGGAGGGGATAAGAGATAGGGTCTTAATAGCAAACCACTGGTTTTAAAGGAAATAGTTTAAGGAGAAGGGATAGGAATGGGGGAGGATTTGAAAAGTTCAGCAAATGCACAACTGATGATTATAACTCTGAATGTGAATGGGATGAACTTGCTCATAAAACGGAAGCAAATAGCAGAGTGGATTAGAAACCAAAATCCCACCATATGTTGTCTACAAGAAACACATATGAGGCGGGTGGACATACCCAAGTTTAAGGTTCAGGGTTTGAGCAAAATCTTTTGGGCGTCAAATGAGAAAAAGAAGGCAGGAGTGGCTATTATGATTTCTGACAAAGCAAAAGTAAAAATAGATATGATTAAAAAAGACAGGGAAGGTCATTACATCCTGATTAAAGGCAATATAAACAATGAGGAAATAACACTGCTCAATATGTATGCACCAAGTGGCATAGCACCCAAATTCATAAAGGAGAAACTGGCAGAGCTCAAGAAGGAAATAGATAGTAAAACCATACTAGTGGGCGATCTAAATATTCCTCTTTCAGATCTAGATAAATCAAACCGAAAAATAAATAAGAAAGAGGTAAGAGAGGTGAATGAAGTCCTAGAAAAATTAGATCTAATTGATATGTGGAGAAAAATAAATAGGGACAAAAAGGAATACACCTTCTTCTCAGCTGCACATGGCACATTCACAAAGATTGACCATGTTATAGGACATAGAATCATTGCAAACAAATGCAAACAAGCAGAAATAATAAATGTAACCTTCTCAGATCATAATGCAATAAAAATAATAATTAGTAAGGGCACCTGGACAGGAAAATCAAAAACTAATTGGAAATTAAATAATATGATTCTCCAAAACCAATTAGTCAAAGAAGGAATCATAGAAA
>NC_058130.1:295700591-295722411 GCF_016433145.1 Gracilinanus agilis | reverse complement strand
GGCATGCTCAAAGGGCTATAAAAGAATGCCAGCCATACCATTGCTGGGTTTGTACCCCAAAGAGATCATAGATAAACAGACTTGTACGAAAATATTTATAGCTGTGCTTTTTGTGGTGGCAAAAAACTGGAAAAGGAGGGTATGTCCTTCAATTGGGGAATGGCTGAACAAACTGTGGTATATGCGGGTGATGGAATACTATTGTGCTAAAAGGAATAACAAACTGGAGAAGTTCCAGGCGAACTGGAGAGACCTCCAGGAACTGATGCAGAGCAAAAGGAGCAGAGCCAGAAGAACATTGTACACAGAAACTGATATACTGTGGTAAAATAGAATGTAATGGACTTCTGTAGCAGCAACAATGCAATGATCCAGGACAGCTCTGAGGGATTTATGGTAAAGATGCTACCCACATTGAGAGGAAGGACTGCAGGAGAGGAAACATATAAGAAAAGCAACTGCTTGAACGTATGGGTCAGGGTGGTCATGATTGGTGACGTGGACTCGAAATTACCACACCAATGCAACCACCAACAATTTGGAAATAGGTCTTGATCAAGGACACATGACAAAACCAGTGGAAATGTGCGTCGACCATGGGTGGAGGGATTGCGGGGGGTGAAGGGGAAAGTAGGAGCATGAATCATGTAACCATGTTAAAAATGATTATTAATAAATGTTAAAAAAATAAATAGAAAACGTCCAGTTTCCACTGATGTAAAAAAAAAAAACCATAAGCAAGTACCATATGCAATGGGGACAAGTTAGAATCCTTCCCAATAAGATCAGAAATGAAGCAAGGATGCCCATTATCACCTCTTTTCTTTAATATTGTACTAAAAATGCTAGCAGTAGCATTTCGAGAAGAAAAATAAATTGAAGTGATTAAAGTAGGGAATAAGGAAATTAAACAATCAACCTTTGCAGATGATATGATGGTCTACTTAAAGAATCCTAGAAAATCAAATAAAAGACTAGTGGAAATAATTAACAACTTTAGTAAAGTTGTAGAGTATAAAATAAACCCACGTACATCATCAACATTTCTATATATTTCCAACAAAACTCAACAGCAGGAGTTAGAAAGGGAAACTCAATTTAAAGTCACTCTAGACAATATAAAATATTTAGGAATCTATCTACCAAAACACAGGAATTATATGATCACAACTACAAAACACTTGTCATACAATTAAAATTGGATCTAAATAACTGGAAAAATATTAATTGCTCTGTAGGATGAGGTAACATAAAAAAATGACAATACTACCCAAATTAATTAACTTATTCAGTCTCAGACCTATCAAACTACCAAAAAACTTATTTTATAGAATTAGAAAAAGTTATAACAAAATTAATCTGGAAAAACAAAAGATCAAGAATATGAAGGGAAATAAGGAATTAGGAAGATTCACATGGACCAACATAGAATGAAGTGATCATAATATACAATAACAATATTGTAAAGAATAGCAACTTTTAAATACTTGGTAGCTTTGATCAACACAACAACCAACTACATTTCTAGCAGATTCATGATGAAAGTGCTCCCCAACTCCTGACAGAGAAGTAATAGACTCAGAATGCCAATTAAGTCATATTTAGATGGAGTGGGATGGTGCATGACCAAAAATATGCTTTCTTGGAAGAAAAGGATTCTGAGGCAGAGAAGACATTTCAAAAAAATTTTTTTAATTTAAAAAGAAATAAAACAGACCCAGAACTACTCTGACTAATTAGAGCTCTCAGCCTTAAATCTGTCATCTCACCTATATTTCCTGGTCACCAAAAGCAAGAAATTTTGGTGGTCTCACTTATCTATTTTGAAGTCCTTTTCAGTCCCATCCAAACAAATAGAAGTTGAAAAGGAGCAGAAACAAACATTATGCCACCAGAGCAAAGTCATTATTTTCCTCCTACTGAGATGCATTCCTGAATTTATTGTGCATATATGATTCAATAAGCCTATAGTTTCAATATATGTGGCAGGCATCAAGCCAGCTCTATACCTAATTTTCTACAATCCCACCAACAAGGAACATAACTGGCAAATGCTTAACAACTAGTTTTCTAAAAACGTGAGACACACTTTTAAATTTCAGTTGCATTAACAGTTTTCTCTTCACTTTCTAGACAATCACCAAAATAACAAATCAAATCCTGATTTGCAGCATGTGTTTGTTGCTCACTGGGGTGTAAATACTCACACTGAAAATTTTAACAATAGATTTCTGCCAGCTGGTAGGAGCTGGCTCTAGCACACCCTTGCCACAAAACAGATTTTAGCTTCTGTTAATAATTTTTGTTCATTTAAAGTGTATGATGTGACACCTCAAAGTTGCTTTAATTTGTATTTTAATTGAATAATTTTCCAGTCATTATTAACAAATTATGTTTTCTTACTTATAAATTGTCTATTCATTACCATTGACTAAATGGCCATTATAGTTCGAATAGTTTCTTTTCAATGTCAAGTTTCTATCTTCCATTTGCCTAGAAAATTTCTGAGAATGTCTTTATTACAACCATATGCCTTACTTTGGTTAGTCAGTATATGGCAGCTAAGTCATTTAATAGATAGAGAGCTGGGCCTAGAATCAGGAAGTCCTCAGTCCAAGTCCCTCAGACATTTACTAGCTGTGTGACCCTTATCAATTCACCTCTGCACTCAAATGTAACAAAATAAAACTGAAATAATGATATTTTTAAAATGATCTCTGCAACTTCATTATCTCATCTGCTAAATGAAGATGCTAATAGCACCTTCTTCTCATGTTTTTTGTGAGGATAAAAAGAGATAATTTTTAAATACTTTGCAAACTAAAGTGAAATGTATTTTCAATAAAAATTTGGCTTCCAAAATCTTAAGCTGACATATTTCCTATTCTCCCATTGTAGAAATTGTTATAATCAAGACAAAATGTTATGATGTGATATGGCATAATGTAACACAACATAACATAACATAACATAACATGGTACCAAATAGTATAATTAATAAATAACATATTTGGAATTTTAGCTTTCAATCAATTTTGCTGACATATTTAAAACCAAGTATATTTTTCACCTTACACATTTAAAAATTCATCCATTTTATATACAATTCTTGAACTATTAATCTATTTTTACATGGAATATAAATGCTAATATGGAAAGAAATTTCAACTATGCTACAGTGGAAATGCACAAGTAATTATACTCAAATTGATTACATAATGAGAGAGAAAGATTTTTTCCCATAATGATTTTTGACAGAGAAAATATTTCAATTGCAGGTAGTTAAATAGGATTGACTATATGTGAAAGTATACATTTCTAATTTTCTGCAGGTGGTGTCTCTAATGATACACCAGCTCATTTTTTTTCCTTTTGGGATCTGTGATTAGGTCTTTTGTTAACACACTCTATCTAACTGCACCTGTTACATTTCAAGATCACATTTGTACTTAATGGCAAGATTATATACCTTGGGAGATTATTGGTATATTTCGGGTAGAAGACAATGGATCTGTCATTTTATGTCTTATTTTTAAAAGCACTGGAACTATTAGATCCATGAAAGGTAAGTAGTAGTGCATTTTCAAGACTGAATTATCAAGGAAGCAATAGTGAAATATATTTTAAAAGTCCAATATCTCCCAAAATGCAGAAGATTCTACCAACATACTCTTTATTTCTGCATACATATATAAAATTTTGGTTGAATAATTGTTATGACAACTTAGACTGTCTCCATTTAATTTAACTATTATTTTTCTTAATGTGTGATCAAAAGACCTCAGTTCTCCTCAGATTGACAAATAAAAGAGTTGGCAGAATTGGCTTCAATATATGCCCAAAGGCAATTTTTAAAAATTGTTTGAGACAGCCATGGAGATAAGTAGCTTCCATAATGTCAGTTATGGATACTGTAGTAGAAAACTAATTAAGCTAACATTGGTCTTGAAATTCAAGATCTTAGTGCAAAAATGAATACAGAGGAGGATGGCAAAAAAAAACATCTTAAAGAAACATGGTTATAGCCAAAGAATTAATCTAGGAAAAGTCTAATCCAGATAGATTCACAGGATTCTTTTTTTAATTCTAATTTTTACAAAACCAAACAAAATAAACATTTCCATATACAAAGAAAAAGAAAATAGCACACAAAGAAAGCACAAATCTCCTACATTTTTAGCTTATTCTTCTTCAAATCTAAATAATAATTCCCATCCACTAGTGTTCCAGCTCCTTCCCCCAAACTCCCCACATCAAAAAAAATATCACCAAGGAGGCCAACCTGTATATATAAATTGTCTTTCAAATTTCACCTTTCTGTTCACTTTCTAGAGGAAATATTCATAGTTTATTCTTCTAGGATCAATTCTGAATCTGCATATATTGTTCTCATGGTTCTATTCATTTCACTGTTCATTATCTTGTGTAGTTCTTACAAGTTTTTTTGAAAAATCAATCTAGTCTTTGTTTCTTCTGAAACAGTAGTATTCTATTACAATCATACACTACAATTTGTTTGGCCATTTCCCAATTCATGGGCATCCTCTCAGTTTCTAATTCTTTGCCACCACAAAGAAAACTGTTTTAAGTATTTTGGAACATATGTATTTTTTTTCACATTCACTGATGTCTTTGAAAAACAGATCCAGCAATGGTATCGCTGGGTCTAAGGGTAGGCAAAGTTTTATAACACTCTAGGTATAATTCCACATTGCTCTCCAAAATGGTTGGATCAGTTCACAGCTCCACCAATAATGCATTAGTGTCCCTATTTTTCCACATTCCCCCCAACATTTGTTACTTTGCCCTTTTGTCATTTTAGCCAAACTGCTTGCTATGAGGTGATATATTAATTAGAGCATTTTTCATATACCTATATATGATTTGGGTTTCCTTATCCAAGAATTGTCTGTTCATATCTTTTGCCCATTTATCAATTGGGGTATGGCTCTTATTCTTATAAATTAGACAAAGTTCTTTATATATTTTAGATATGAACCTTCTCTCTGAGAGGCTGTCTATAATTTTTTCCCAGTTTTTTTCTTTCCTTCTGATCTTGGAAGCATTTATTTTATTTGTACAAAATCTTTTCAATTTAATATACTCAAAATTATTCATTGTATATTTCACAATGCTATATTTCACAATGTATATTTCACAACTCTTCTGACTCATAAATTCCTCTCCTATCTATAAATCTGATAAGTAGTATGGTCCTTGTTCTTCTGATTTGCTTATGGAATCTCCTTTTATGTCTAGATCATGTGTCCATTTTGATCTTATCTTAGTGAATGGTGTAAGATATTGGTCTATACCTAGTTTCTGACAAACTAGTTTCCGTTATCCCAGCAATTTTTACCAAATAGTGATTTCTTACCTCCAAAACCTAGACCTATGATTTTGTCAAATATAAGATTACTATAATCTTATACAGCTATTTGTTATATGTCTGTTCTGTTTTACTGTTCTACCTTTCTATTTCTTAGACAGTACCAGACAATTCTGATAATTACTACTTTAAAATATAACTTAAAATCTAGTACTGCTAGACCTCCTTTATGTTTTTTAAATTTCTTTGATATTCTTGATCTTTTATTCTTAAAAATTAATTTTATTATTTTTTTCTAACTCAATAAACATAGGAAGATTCTTCTAAACTTTAATAGTACAAATAATTTTTATATTGTATAGATTATTCATAAACATAAAGACAAATATTTTATGAGACAAGTAGAGTTAATTTTCAAAGTAGGCAAAACTAACATTAAAAAAGAAAAATACAAGTCAATAAGCAATTAATATATATGCAAAAGTACTGAATAAAATATTGACCAATCGAATATAGCACTACATTTTAAAAAAATTACACTAAATGTCTAAAATCTTAATTTATAAATTTTCCTATTACAATTGTGACCAAGCAGAGATAATATCAGGTAGGCAAGTCTGAGATCAGAAAATTAATCAAAATAAAACATATAACCCCCATTAAAAATAAAGCCTGTATATTTTCATATTAATTAATGAAGGAAGCTTTTGATAAAGTTATAATAGAAGAACAATAGAGAGATTTCTCTCAATATAATAAAAATAGCCTACCTTAATCCAAAAGCCAACATAATAAATGATAAACCATAGAAGTATTCCCATTAAAAATAGGTACAAAGCAAAGATATCTTCTTCCATTGCCTTTCTTTGTCATAGTATTGGAAATTCTAGTAATTTCAATAAGATTAGGGAAAGATACTAGCAGAATTTTATTGAAACTCTAAGACTACAAGTTGAAAATCCTTTGTTGGCCTGAAAATACAGGAAGATTTTTTTATTTGAAGTTCCTTATATCATTTCAAGTTCAAACTAAAGCATGATAAGACAAAAAAATGGAAATGAACAAAGTCAAAATATCATATTTTACATATAGAATGATAGTGTATCTAGAAAAACCAACCATCTCAACCAAAAAATTAAAAGACACGGTAAAAGAATTCACTACAGTGCAAGACATATTAGCCAACAAAAATAAACTGACTTATTTTCTATTAATTATATATGTATGTATACATATGAATATATAATTATGGTCATATAGTAGAAAAGAACTATTAAATAGTTGTGGTAATAATAATTTATTTTGCTTGTTTGGTCATTTTGGCTGTGTCTAACTCTTTGTGACCCCATTTATGTTTTTTTGGCAAGACACTGGAATGGTTTGCTGTTTCCTTCTCCAGCTATTTACCTCAGTTTCCTCATCTATAAAATGAGCTAGAGGAGGAAATGGCAAACCATTTCAGTGTCTTTGCCCAGGGTCAAACAGCTAGGAAGTGTCTGAGGTCAGATTTGAATTCAAGAAGATGAGTCTCCCTGACTTCTGGCACTCTATCCACTGCATCACATAGCTACCCCAATAAATTCTTACCATATTGAGAATTAAAAAGCAATCCTTCAAAGAGGAATGCTTCAAGATCATCTGTTAATATCATATACATAGTTAAATGGATGGATTAGTATTCTGTTTCCTTGTCTTTTGAAGCACAACAATCTCAAGATGCACTGCAACAAATGACTGAGAAAAAATCTGAGTTCATGAATGTGGGATATGACCCAGATAGGTATTTAGAGAATTCTGAAAGGAAGGTAGGAAGAGAAAGGCACAGCATTTGTAATGGGGTAATTTGAGGAAGGGTGTGTGGTACAAGGGAATTTTGAAAGGAGGTTATCAGGGATTTGTTAGATAGTAAATCTAGGTTTTAGGTAGGCTGGAACTGGGAGATTCAGGATATAATATAGCTGAAGACAAGAGTATAACACTGAAGGAATAAGATCTTCAGGAGAGGGAGAATTAATCTAACAGGCAAATACAGCAGGGCTTATAGACCAGGACTCAGACTTAAACACAGGCTGAGGGAAATGACTCAACTGAAATTAACAACAGTTAATTTCACAGGAAGGGACTTGTTTTGTAGTTACACCTTCCTTCAAGATGGATACCCCGGCTTCCCTTCAAGCCCAGAGTGTGTTAGTTCTTTCCCTCTTCTTCCCTCTCTTAATAACTAACTGAAGAATTATACTAATAGGTCTGTTGAAACACAAAAGGGTTTATTTTCTTCAAAAGGATGATCTGACAGGAAAGTGGATTAAGGAAGCCCTAACAGTTGTCTCAGGAACCTCAGGTGGGGGAAGGGAGGCAGAGATGGATTCTGAGTAAGGACCTGCCTTTAACTCAAGCTTACAAAGTGCTCTTGATATCTAAAGGGAATAAATGATGACTGACTAGTTTCTTTATATCTAATATTGTCAATTATAGTTAACCCTTCACAGATTTGAACTCCTCTCTAATTACTCTCCTTATTAACTCCACAGACATATAAGGTAAGGGAGGGAAGGTAGGAAATAATATAGGGAAGGAAGATATAAAGGGTTTATCCAAAATAACAATTTCTTAAATAAATATTTCAAAGCTAGGCTAAATTTCAATTGTACAGATAGGCAAGGAAGGACCTCAGCTGGTCAGAAACCCTCTCCACGAGAAACCCAAACCAAATGCCTCTCTCCCTCAAGATTCCAAACCCCTAACTGCTTTCAGAACTCAGCCAAAGCTTGAAAAAACTATCATGACCCCCTCTCTCTATACTACACATTCTAGAGGGACATGACAGTTTTGACTTTGGAAAATGCTGTTGTCAGTGTAAAAAGACATTCTGGAACAAGAGGAGGAGTAATAACACCCACCACTTTCTTAAGTGGGCAGCGGGCAATGACACCCTCTCCCACAGGTTGCTTAGAGTGTGGTTACTGAAATATGGAGTTGATAAGAAAGCAATTGATGATCAACCCAGAAGGGTGCTTGTAAAATTGTAGAGCAACATGTCCCCAGGAGCCCTTTGGTCCCACCTAGAGTCTAGGGGTATTCTCTAAAAGCCCTTCCCCATTTGGATCATTCAGAGGAGATTATAGAAGGTAAACCATGGAGAAAAGGGGGTTTCATGGCTTCTTTGGAGAAGAGAAACTCCCTTTTAGCATCCTTTACACGTGTTATGGCAGATGAGGCCAAATGAAAACCCTTAGAGATACCAAAACATTTTCATATAATCAATACCAAACAATATTGGATGGTGGGATGGGGAAAGGGGGAAAAGATGTGAAAGATACTTCTTCTCAATGGAGATGAAGGAAACTAGAAGGCTTTGCTATACCAATTCTCCTTACAACAAATCCATGCTGCCTGGGAAGAAGGCAGATGGCACCTAGAAGCTTATGCTGGATTACAGAGAATTGCACAAAGTTTCTCTGTCTATCATTATAGTTGTTCCTGACCTCCCCAATTTTGTAGACAAGATAGACGAGGCCCAAGTGAGTCATAAAGGGTTATTAAATTCCTCTTTTCCTGTGGTTGAGACTAGTTTCCTGACTTTCCTGCTTTCCCAGTTTCCTGCTTTTACCTGAAAAAAGTCCAGACTTTCACTGTCCTTCCATAGAATTGCATGCCACATTCTGGTGGGCAAGAGACCTGAAAAGAGATCCATCCTGACTGGTGGATGTTAAAGTTAAAGCCCTTAGAGAAGATTCTCTTTTAAAGATTTTACTGGAAATAGTTGGAGTTTTAGTCACAGGGGCCATAGCCTGGGGTACTATCTCCTCTGTTTTAAAGCAAGAATATAATACCTTAACTGGATGAGATTATAGTCGTGAGTGGTTCACTCAGAGCCACAGTTAAGGGCAGATGTAGTAGGCTTTGGTCAAGTTCTGCTATAAACCCCTCTAAGTTCTAGTCATTTATGTAGAATCAGAATGGGAATGTACCCTAAGCCATATGCATAGTGGAGATTTGACTATGTAGAAGCAGGAAAATAAGATTATAAAGCTAGAAAGGGAAAGCCACAAGACACATAACACCATCCCCTGCCCATTGCAGTGACTATTTTCACAGTTGTCTGATAGACTCTGGGATGATATGATACTTAGAAATTGAGTGGGATAAAAGCAATGACAACCCAGAGACAACATCGCTTCCAGGCAGGCTACTGTCAGTGAGATCAGGTATGTGAGGAACAGAGAAACATCTGGAAGCCAAGCTTAGCTTTCTTAATGGATCCTTGAATGAATATGTGACATTCTATGAGAACAATAAAAGGATAATTATAGGTTATTTCCTAAGAACTCTATCCAAAGCTGACACCTAAAGGGCTCTTGGGCCAGCCTCCAGTTCAAGGCTTATTTCATTTAATTTTCCTTTCCACACTCTATTTTCCATCCAAACTGGCCATTTCACTTCTGTTTCCATGCATTTGTAGTTAGTTGCCCATGCTTAAATTGTGTCCTTTTCACTTTTGCCTTCTAAAATCCCATTAGTAAGAAGCCACAGGATTCTATAACCAAATCCAAGTCAAAGCTGTCAAATACTAGCTATCTACCAGTCCTATCTATGTTAAAAAAAAAAGAAATTATCAGAAGCCCAGATAATCTTAAATTGTTGTAGGATAGATCTTCTGAATTATCAGTGAATTCCCTTAAAATAGCCACTGCCTCACCCCAGAAAGGGGTAAAGGCACATGAAGGACAGTCTTGCTTCCTGAAGAAAAGAAATAGAAGTAAACATGTTCAAAGTTTCTACCTAAGATAAGTGTTACTGATTTCTAGATTATCTCTTGTGGTGGTTGGAATAAATTCAGCATAGCAACATGTGAAGTCCCAGGTGGTTGAAGTTCCAGAAGCTTGATTTTACCTGGGACTTGCCTCATGTCTTAATTGTCTTTTCTTTCAATACTAAGGAACAACCTTTAAATGTAATAAATTGGCTCCAGAATCATTGTCCCCTGGGGCATGGTCGAGTCAAATACTTCACCTGGCTTGAGCCATCTCAGTACCCTGAGGTTTCATACTTTTAGAACTGGAGGGGGTTTTTTTTTGCCAAGGATATAATTGGATATTTGTCCTTAAGATTCTATCAGAATTAGAGTTTCTTTTGATGTTCTGGTTTAAAATATAACTATAAAGAAAAGATGTCAGTCTTAGCTGAATGATTTCCTAAAGATCTTCCATTGATTGGGTCCATAGGGAGCAGTGTCCATTAAATATATTAAATATCTTGGCAGTTATAAGGGTGTGTGTGTGTGTGTGTGTGTGTGTGTGTGTGTGTGTGTGTGTGTGTGTTTAGGAGTTGGGGAAGAAAGAAGGATGTTATTAGTCCTGAAGTTAGAATAGACCTTAGTAATCATTTTATAAAGATTCTAAAGCTCAAAGGTGTTAAATGACTTTAACCATCTTATTCTTGAAAACTTTCACTTTTTTTTGCTAGCCTGTATTCCTTCTGTAGTCAAACAAATATTCAAAACATGCTAGATACAAATATTACTACCATTACTTTTTGCTTTTTTTGTCTTGTTCTATTTCAGTAATTCCATCCCCTATCTTTCACCTGAGCACATAGATCTGAAACTTGGTGCTTAATATAACTTGCCTTAATGCCAAAAAAGGTCGTTATGGATTGTTTTGAGGTAATTTGTTTTTCACTATTTTTTCTAAAAAATAACTTTTTTCCAATTACATTTAAAAAGAATTTTTAACATTTGTTTTTATAGGTTGTATGCATATTATTACATGTATAATATACATATACATATATAATCATGCAATACATATTTCCAGGTCTATCATGTTGTGAAAGAAGACACATATTGCCTTCACTAAAGAAAAGTTCATGGAGGAAATAAAGTAAAGAATGATATGTTTCAATTTTCATTCGGACTCGATATCTGTTCTTTCTTTGGTGGTAGATATCCTTTTTTTTTGTCACGAGTCTTTAACAGTTGTCCTGGATCCTTGCCTTGTTAATAATTAATTTATTCACAGTTGTTTATCTTACTTTATTGGCTGTCACTATGAACAAATTTCTCCTGGTTCTGCTTACTTCACTTTGTATAAGTCCTTCCAGGTTTTTCTGTGATCATCTTTTTTGTTATTTCTAATGGCACAATAGTGTTCCATTACAGACATATACCACAACTTATTCATCCATTCCCCAAATGATGGATATTCCCCTATTGCAGAGTCAAAGGGCATGTACAACAATGCACATCCTTTGACCCAGTAACACCATTAAGAATAGGTCTGTATCTCAAAGAAACAAAAAAGTGGGGAAAGGACCTAGTTGTATAAAAATACTTATAGCTGCTTTTTTTTTTAGTGGCAAAGATTTGTAAATTGAAGGGATGTCCATCAATTGAGAAATGGCTACACAAATTATGGAATATGATGGTGATGGAATACTATTGTGCCCTAAGGAATCATGAAAAGGAAAATTTCAGGAAAAGCTGGAAAGACCTACAAGAACTTGTGCAGAGTGAAATAAGTAGAACCAGGAGAACATGGCAACAATAATATTGTGGAATCATTAATGGTGATAGACTTAGCTACTCTCAGAAATACTCTCAGAAAAAAAAAATGATCCAGGACAATTATAAGGGACCTATGACAAATAAGGCTATCCACCTCCAATGAAAGAACTGTTGGAGTCAGAATCAAGTTCAAAGCATGTAATTTTTCACTAATTTATTTGGGTTTTTGTTTTATGTTCTTTTACAGAAATGATCAATATGGAAATAAGTTTTGCATGCTAATACTTGTATAACCCACACAGACTTCCTTGCCAGCTCTGGGAAGGGGAAATGAAAGAAGGGGTGGAGACAATTTGAATCATATAACTTCAGAAAACTTATGCGGAAACTTGTTATTATGTGTAAATGGTAAAATATCTTTATTATAAAAAGGGGCATATACAGTTTTATGGTTATTTGGGTTAAAATTTGTTTTAAAATTTTTTGAATTCCTAATTCTTTCCTTCCCTTCCCTGCCATCCTCATTGAGAAGGCAAACAATTTGGTATGCTATACTCATGCAGTTATGCAAAACATTTCCCGTATTCATCATGCTATGAAAGAAAAAACAAGTTAAAAATACAAAACAAGAAAAATAAAGTTTTTAAAAAATATTCTTCGATCTGTAATTAGGCTCCATTTTTTCAATCTTTCTATTGTGATTTAGCCAGTATTTTAGTCCTAAGGGCCATTAATATATTTTCTCTTATTATTTTGATATTCTCAGCTCTATGCTCTTTGTAAAACTTCAGAGTATCACTATTTTTCTGTTGTCAATTAAGAACAATAAACAATGAAACTGGAGCCTAACGTTATCCAACCTTAATTTGTCTAATACAGTCAATTAGGCAGTGAGAAAAGAGATTTTTTTCCTTAGTGCAAATTAAATTTAATATGTATAGGGAGGGATGGGAAACTTATTGTCTCTACTTAATTGCTATCTTTCCCAAAATGATGCATACAGAAACATTCTTTTCCATTGAAAAAATATTTTGATACTTTTTTCATCATTTTCATTTCTGAATCTCTCTCTCCCCCCTCCCTATTCATAGAGCCATACTTTGTAAGAAAAAAATAAAAGGTAATGAGGAACAAAAGCAGTTCATTGAAATTAACCAACATATCCATCATAGTCAATAGTATATAAAATATTCCACTATCATAAAAGTAGAAAGGTGAATTTTCTCACCTCTTTTCTGAAGTCAAGTTTTGTCAACATGATTACATAATATTTAGAGGCTTGTGGGGTTTTTTGCTTGTTTTTTTTTAGGGGAGATGTTTTGCTCTTTCTGTTTACATTGTAGGCACATTCATTTTTTCTTAACATGTTTAGTAAAAATTAGTTCCATTTACCAGAAGTTAAAAAATGATTTGGTAAATTTCCTAGTTTGATTTCTCATTGTAAAGGTCATAATTTTCCCTATGTATATAAAATATATAAAATCTTCTAGTGTCATTCATAATAAAGGCCCTGAATTCATTAACATAACTTTGGAAGTAATGATTTTCTTGGACATACAAATATGACTAAAACAACATTAGAAGCTATTTTTCCAAGTGTGGTTAATGTCTTCTCTGTTTTGTAGCTAAACAATAGCTTTCAATATGCATGCATGTTATCTTCCTTGATAGAATATAAACATTTTGAGGACAGGTAGTTTTTTATTTTTGTCTTTTTATCACAATTGCCTAGTATACCATAGTACTTAATAAATGCTTGTTGATTGATGGACTTCATAGCCATCTAGAAAGCTCAGGGCTTAACTACACAGTCCCCTAATATAAGTAATGTCTGAATGAGAGGTGTCTTTCTATTTAGATATCATTGGAAGGGAAGGGGAGTAGGAGTACTGCAAAAACATAAATGAGAGAAAAATGATTATTTTTTGTTTATTTAGCAAAATCTGTCTTTGAATTGTGTAAACCCATAGGTTCAAGTATTATACAGGCTAAAAATATCAGCACTTATTTTTAAAAAGTTTATAAAATTAAAAAAAGTTTTAAAACTTTTTAAAAATAAGTGCTGATATTTTCCCCCTTCCCCTCCTGAAAAAGAAAAAAAGAGAAAAAAAAGAAGAAACAAAACTCTTGTAACAATATAGAGTCAAACAAAACTAATTCCTATATTGATTATATAGACACAGAGATACACACATATATACACACATACACATATAGTGTGTGTTAATATCTCTATCTCCTGAATGTATCAAGGTCATTCAGTTTGTTGATCCCAAGTTCTTAAGCCTTTCAAAGTTCTTCGTCTTTGCAATATTGTCATTATTGCATACCTGGTTCTCTTGATTCTGCTCACTTCACTCTTCATCATCATCATTTCTTATAGCACACTAGTATTATATTATATTTACATACCATAATTTATTCAGCCACAAAACTGGCTACATGGATTTTTTTAAGATATGTATCTTTCCTTTTTTTAATTTTTGATAACTTTGGGATATAGATCTAGTTGTAGTATCTCTAGAGAAAAGAATAAAAACAGTTGAGTAACTTGGATCATAGTTCTGAATTGTTTTCCAGGATGGCTGGATCAAATTGTAGCTCTACTGATAATGTATTAATGTGCTTGTTTTTCCCAAGGCCTCACCAACACTTGTCATTTTCCTTTTTTGTCATTTTTGTTGATCGGAGAAGTATGTAGAGAAACAGAATTATTTTGATCTGCTTTTCTTTAAGTAATACATTTGACCAACCCCTTCCTATACTAATATAAGACAAGTATAATAAAAATATAACAAAATACAAGCATAGTAGCTAAAAGGATCAACCAATGTTTATTCATTGAGCAAATTGCCAAATACTATATTAGGTGCTGGGTGTGCAAAAACAAAAATGAAATAGTCCCTAAACTCGAAGGCATTATTTTTTTATAGGATCAGACAAGATATATTATCTATCTATCTCCCTATCTACATGTACATCTAGACTAAATATGAGGTAATTTTTTTAAGAGGGAGGCACTAGTACCATGGTAGATAAGGAGCAGCTTCACAGAAGGAGATGGTGTTGAGCTGAGTTTTTCAGAAAACTAAGGATTCTAAGAGGAGGAGGTGAAAAGTGATGCCAAATATTTTTAGGATAAAAACAGGGGTCCCTCATTGTACGACTGGCACAAATCTATCACATCTAGACTCTTCTCTGAATGAAGAGGGAACTTTATCACTCTCTGTGGAGAAAAATCAATACCCTGACCCACATGCTGACTGACAGGTATCCCAGATGGGAAGTCAACAGCAACACGGGCTGAACAAACCCCCTTATTTGACAATATCTCATGCTTCTACACATGTACAGCAGATCCAGACCCATTGCTGCTATTTTTCAAACAAGCCGTCTGTCTTTTGTGTGGCAGATACACTAGATATGACATCCTACTTGATGTCAGCATGATAAACTGGGGATAGTGACAGAGATGCCATAGCTTTACCTTAGCCAGCCAAGAAATCAGCATATAAAGAACAAAAGACCTCACATGAACACATGAGGGTTTTCTGACTAGCTAGGACACACACATACACACACACACACAAAATGAAAGCAAAACCTGTCAGGGCATAATGGGATTCAATGATGAAGTATCCGCAGGCAAGGGACCACAGCTAGAGGGTAGAAGGAAAACCCTGGATAGGTCAGGAACCTAACAAAGAATTCCAACAAGTGATTTCTTTAATAAAATACAGCCCACGCATCTTGGAAGTGTTAGGTCAACCTAGTACATCCCTGATACTTAAATCAAATGCAGAGACCCATAGCAATGAATGCTGCAGTTAAATCTGTCAAGATGAGAATAGCAAGAGGGTTTCTTGGCAATCACATAACACATTATTAGTAGTGTTAAGAAGGAAACAATGGCAATAATGACAACAATTGGAATTTAGCTGAGGTTTCCACTATTAAAGAATAGGGCAATGTCTATATTTCCTTTCTCTTTTTCACAAATGTGAAAGTCAATTTAATGCTCCAGGCATTGTTGCATTAAATATTGATGGAGAGTCACTGTAGGTTTTTCTTTTAAGAAACTGATAAATAGTTTATGAGGAATTGGGAAGCTGAGTCCATCATGAATAGGTAATTCTTTCAAATAAAGTTGACTCTGTCCCTGGAATTGTTATTCTTTTTGCAATATTGTATAATAAGAAATTTTCATTCTAGGTTTATTTTTCTGGTAATGATAAAATTATATGTGTGTAATAACTATTCTTAGATTCTAAATTATCTGAAAATATTTGGAAAGTCCTCAATCTTCAAGAATAAGAGTGAGTAAAATCTAGTAGGTATTGTCCTGCAAAATATATAGTACTTGACATAGAAAAAAAATTAAAAGCACCTATTTTGGAGCAGGAAGTAACTGACTGACTGAAAAGCTTTAGCTTTTACTTTCTCCTGGAAATGGAAAGGTCAAGAAGGCCATCTCTTTTAGGTGGAATTATACATTAAGATGGATGCTTCTCAATTGAAGCTTCTAAACTGATGACTCCTCAATTGTTTCAATTCAACTTACTAAGAATTCACCAAGGATCTTCTCTATGAATGGACATATGCATTATATGCCCAGCACATAGTAGGCTTTTAACAAATATTTTTTGACTCACTTACCGAATTAAACATAGCACCAAAAAATTATTTAAAAAAAACATAATGGCATAATGAAAAGAACATGGGATGATCTGGCTTCGAATCTTAATCTTACTAATTATTATGTAATTTGTGGCAAGTCATTTAACCTCTCTTGCCCTAAGACTTGATAAATTTGAAGATCCCCTCCAGCTCAAAATCTTGCAATCCAGTTACCTAGTTTCCAACTTAGTTGGGAATACTATCTAGTTTAGAAACAAATGACACATAAATTAGATCACCAGATGTTACCTGTTTAGTTTTTAGGGAATCTGCCTCAAAATAATATTTTTCCCCTGGATTATCTTGTCCTCACTCAGAGTTTCTTAGGTAGCATTTATGCAGCACTTTAAAGTTGGTCAAACCTTTATATATAGTATCATTTGATCCTCACGTAACTTTAAAATATGTTCTATATAATAATATATAGAATAAGTAAATAGATAATAGTATAATGCATAAATAAATAGATAATAGCATAATAAACAAACAAATAAATAAATAATGGAATAAATGAATAGAACAGAAAAATAGAAAAAAATTGAATAAATAAATTTGAAAATGACATGATTGGGCTATCATTACAATATACAAGTATTATCATTTAATATTTATTGTTAGGCAGCTAGGTTGCACAGTGGACAGAGTCTTAGACTTGAAGTCAGAAAGACCTGGGTTTGAATCCAGTCTCAATATAATTGCTAGCTGTTGGACTTGAGCCTTAGTTTCCATATATGTAAAATGGGGATAATATTAGCAGCTACCTCATAGGATTGTTGTGAGGATCAAATTAGATAACACAAATAAACCACTTTAAAAACTAAAACTATATAAAAAGCCAGCTATTACTATTATTAAATCAAACTGAGTTGCAATAATTAAATATAATCAACTTCGATCTCCAGGTTGGCTTCCAAATAGAATATAACTATCAGAATTTCTTCACAGTAGTAATAACTCAAAGAGAGTCCTCTTTAAACTTTCCTTTAGTTTGTACCTAGATTCTGACCATGTTGGAATTAAATATGTTTTTTGAGTGGGAAGTGAGACATTCACTCATGCATCCATCCTGGTACTTTTGGCATTAGAAAGAATAAGAAAATTCTTTCTTTCAATTGATCCAATTTTGGAAATTTTTAATTAGCAAATTTCTGAGCAGCTATTATGCTGATATGTTAATTACTTAAGACAATATGAAATAATTAAATGTATTTTCATACTTTACAACCTTTTATGACCAAAAAATTTGACACTTAGAAATTTCAAAATTTTTTCTCTTTTTCTGCAGTATTTTGTTTTATAAGATGTGGCACTGAATTCATAAAGTTATAGCACATATTCTTTCATTTTTTCATCATAAAAATCATACTTTTATCACTATAAAAGGTACTACAGTGTATCTTTAACAAAAAAAGGTGATTTCCCCCCCCCAAAAAAAATCTAGCCTTGATTAATATGGGTTTTCTGTTTTTTTTGTTTTTTTAATTTGAAATTTATTGTTCAGGCTTTCTCCTAATGACTGATAAAAGGAACACTATATTTGCTTAGAGTTTTATTATTCATCGGGATTTTGCAGATATTTCATTTGATCCTTATAAAACAAGACTGAAAAGGGAGATAGGAATGGATTTGTAGCACTGGGATAGAGTTTAGAATGTGTGAACATAGTATGACATCACAAGGAAAGAAACATTATCTCCATTTTTACAAAGGAGGAAAACAAAATTTAAAATAATAAATGATTTGTTTATGGTTTTATAAATAGCAAATAAAAGACTTAGAACTTGAATCCAGACCTTGACTTTGAAAGTTTGTCTATTTCCATGATGCCTGAATATCTAGGTATGCTATTCTTCTTTTTTATCACCAATTTTTAACCATCATCACCAACAACAAAAAAAATAAACAAAGACATAAAAAATTTTGTGCTTTACCACAAACTCCACATTGTTTAAAATATGTAAATTATATATATTTTGCTAATATAAAGATCCTCTGCTTTTGACTTTTTTGAATTTTTTTCTTTGATACTTCTTTCTCTAGATTTTGTGGTTTTTAAAAATGTAATCATAGTGGTTATTATTCTTACAACCCATAGGTTTTCAATGAGGTTTCGATGAAAAAAATTCCTAGGTCATATATATCTACATAACTTAGATAAATCTGTCAACTTTTCATGATGGTACATGGTACATGATGGCACATGGTAAAACATCATATTGTAGAATTCCATCTCCACTTGGGAATTTTTGTAATCCTGGAACAATTGTGCTTCTTAGAATTGAGTAATCACAACTGACGAATCAAAGATGATTCAATGTTCCCAGACTCCCTGAATGGAGGAAGGATTGCACCACTGAGGAATAGGAGAAATTTAAGGATTACCTGTATTGGTGGGAAGAGGAATGGGGCAGGGGTTGGGAGTGGGGGTGGCTTATTGGAAAGAGCACTGGACTTGGAGTAAGAAGATATTAGTTCAAATGTTACCTCTTATATGTATTACTTGTGTGAACTTGGACAAGTCTCTTAATCTTTCTGGGCCTCAATTTCACTATTAATAAAATACGTAGAGGATTTCCGGGTTAAGATGGCAACAGATTAAAAAGCAGCTGCTTAACCTCTCCTAACCGAAGCATATAGGACTCCTCAAGGGGACATAAAAACAAATCCAGACAAACGAAGGGACCCCACAACAGGGTGCAGCATTGAAGGTATGTGGAATCGGGGCATTTCCATGCTATAAAGGGGTGAAACAGCTCTCATTAGAGCGCAAGCTGAGCAACCCCTTCCCCCACTCCCCACACTACCTACAGTGCCAAGGCCAGCGCACAAGAGATAGAGCAAGCTTAGGGCCTAATGAATTCCCTCCCCCTTCTTCTCCCCTCCCTTTTTTGACCTCCCCACTCCCCTGTTCCCCTTGGTTTATCCCTTCTGACTTTCTCAGTAGGGTTAGATAGAGTTTTATATCACAATGGATAGTATAGCTACTCTTCCCTCTCAGGATTAATTACACTGAGAGTAGGTTTAAATATTACCTCTAAATGCTCACTTCCTCTTCTTCTTATAATAGTATTCATCCCCTCCCCCTTCCCATGCCCTCTTTGTGTGTAATAGAATATCCTATTTGTCTTATTCACTCAAGTTTCTCTTGGTGTCCCCTACTACTCACCCCCCTCTTTTCCCACCCCCCCATATCATCTTAGAACATTTAGTATTCCAACCTCTCCCTATGAGTTATTCTTCTAATTACTATAATAGTGAATACTATAATAGTGAATAGCATTCACTACAGAGAATTATACATAGCATTTCTCCACATAGGAATACAGATAATTAGATCTTATTGAAGCCCTTAAAGAGGCAAATTTAAAAATTATGAGTTTTCTTTCTTTCCCCTCTGTTTCTTATTTACCTTTTCATGTTTCTCTTGATTTTTGTGGTTGGATATCAAACTTCCCATTTAGTCCTGGTCTTTTCTGTGCAAATACTTGGAAATCTTCTATCTTATTGAATGCCCAAACTTTCCCCTGGAAGTATATAGTTAATTTGGATAGGTAGGTGATCTGTGGTTGAAGACAGAGTTCTCTTGCCTTTCTGAATATCATATCCCAAGCCTTGCGGTCTTTTAGTGTGGATGCTGCCAGATCCTGTGTGACCATGATTGGTGCTTTTTCTGGCTTCTTGTAAGGTTTTTCTTTTACTTGGAAGCTCTTGAATTTGGTTATTATATTCTTGGGGGTTGTCTTTTCAGGGTCTAGTGTAGAGGGTGATCTATGGATCCTTTCAATGTCTATATTGCCCTCTTTTTGTAGAACTTCATGGAAATTTTGCTGAATAATTTCTTTTAGTATGGAGTCCAAATTTCTATTAATTTCTGCTTTTTCAGGAAGTTCAATGATTCTCAGATTGTCTCTTCTAGACCTGGACTCTATACTAAAAGAAATTATTCAGCAAAATTGCCCTGAAGTTCTACAACAAGATCACCCTCTACACTAGACCCAGAAAAGACAATGCCCAGGAATATAAAAGACAATATTAACAAATTAGGGAGGGCAGAGATTAATGAATTGGGCATGCAACTCAAAAAACTAGAAAGCGAGCAAATTAAAAATCCCCAGATGAAAACTAAATTAGAAATACTAAAAATTAAGGGAGAAATTAATAAATTAATAAAATCAACAAATTGACAGTATCAAAGATGAAAAGGGAGACCTCACCTCTAATGAAGGGGAAATTAAGGCAATCATTAAAAACTATTTTGCCCAATTATATGGCAATAAATATAACAATCTAGGAGATATGGATGAATATTTACAAAAATACAAATTGCCTAAATTAACAGCAGAAGAAATAGAATACCTAAATAATCCAATATCAGAAAAAGAAATTGAACAAGCCATCAAAGAACTCCCTAAGAAAAAATCGCCAGGGCCTGATGGATTCACAAGTGAATTATATCAGACATTCAAAGAGCAAATAATCCCAATACTATAGAAATTATTTGATATGATAAGCAAAGAAGGAGTCCTACCAAATTCCTTTTATGACACGAATATGGTACTGATCCCAAAGCCAGGTAGATCAAAAACAGAGAAAGAAAACTACAGACCAATCTCCCTAATGAACATAGATGCAAATATCTTAAATAGAATATTAGCAAAGAGACTCCAGCAAATAATCAAGAGGATCATCCACCATGATCAGGTGGGATTTATACCAGGAATGCAAAGATGGTTCAACATTAGGAAAACCATCAACATAATTGACCATATCAACAGTCTAACAAACAAAAATCACATGATTATCTCAATAGATGCTAAAAAAGCCTTTGACAAAATACAGCATCCATTCCTATTGAAAACCCTGGAAAGTATAGGAATAGAAGGACCTTTCCTAAAAATAATAAACAGTATATACCTAAAACCATCAACAAGCATTATATGCAATGGGGGTAAATTAGAAGCCTTCCCAATAAGATCAGGAGTGAAACAAGGATGCCCATTATCACCTCTATTATTCAACATAGTACTAGAAACACTAGCAGTAGCAATTAGAGAAGAAAAAGAAATTGAAGGTATCAAAATAGGCAATGAGGAGACTATGCTATCACTCTTTGCAGATGATATGATGGTCTACTTAAAAAATCCTAGAGAATCAACTAAGAAGCTGGTAGAAATAATCAACAACTTTAGCAAAGTTGCAGGATACAAAATAAATGCACATAAATCATCAGCATTTCTATACATATCCAACACACTAGAGCAGCAAGAAGTAGAAAGAGAAACACCATTCAAAATCACCCTAGACAATAT
>NC_058130.1:295677981-295700191 GCF_016433145.1 Gracilinanus agilis | reverse complement strand
AGTATCAAAGATGAAAAGGGAGACCTCACCTCTAATGAAGGGGAAATTAAGGCAATCATTAAAAACTATTTTGCCCAATTATATGGCAATAAATATAACAATCTAGGAGATATGGATGAATATTTACAAAAATACAAATTGCCTAAATTAACAGCAGAAGAAATAGAATACCTAAATAATCCAATATCAGAAAAAGAAATTGAACAAGCCATCAAAGAACTCCCTAAGAAAAAATCGCCAGGGCCTGATGGATTCACAAGTGAATTATATCAGACATTCAAAGAGCAAATAATCCCAATACTATAGAAATTATTTGATATGATAAGCAAAGAAGGAGTCCTACCAAATTCCTTTTATGACACGAATATGGTACTGATCCCAAAGCCAGGTAGATCAAAAACAGAGAAAGAAAACTACAGACCAATCTCCCTAATGAACATAGATGCAAATATCTTAAATAGAATATTAGCAAAGAGACTCCAGCAAATAATCAAGAGGATCATCCACCATGATCAGGTGGGATTTATACCAGGAATGCAAAGATGGTTCAACATTAGGAAAACCATCAACATAATTGACCATATCAACAGTCTAACAAACAAAAATCACATGATTATCTCAATAGATGCTAAAAAAGCCTTTGACAAAATACAGCATCCATTCCTATTGAAAACCCTGGAAAGTATAGGAATAGAAGGACCTTTCCTAAAAATAATAAACAGTATATACCTAAAACCATCAACAAGCATTATATGCAATGGGGGTAAATTAGAAGCCTTCCCAATAAGATCAGGAGTGAAACAAGGATGCCCATTATCACCTCTATTATTCAACATAGTACTAGAAACACTAGCAGTAGCAATTAGAGAAGAAAAAGAAATTGAAGGTATCAAAATAGGCAATGAGGAGACTATGCTATCACTCTTTGCAGATGATATGATGGTCTACTTAAAAAATCCTAGAGAATCAACTAAGAAGCTGGTAGAAATAATCAACAACTTTAGCAAAGTTGCAGGATACAAAATAAATGCACATAAATCATCAGCATTTCTATACATTTCCAACACACTAGAGCAGCAAGAAGTAGAAAGAGAAACACCATTTAAAATCACCCTAGACAATATAAAATACTTAGGAATCTATCTACCAAAACAAACATAGCAATTATACAAAAACAACTACAAAACACTTTCCAAACAAATAAAACTGGATCTAAACAATTGGAAAGCCATTGATTGCTCATGGGTAGGTCCAGCTAACATAATAAAAATGACAATTCTACCCAAATTAATTTACCTATTTAGCGCCATACCTATCAAACTACCAAAAAACTTCTTTACTGAATTAGGAAAAACTATAACAAAGTTCATTTGGAATAACAAAAGATCAAGAATATCAAGGGAAATAATGAAAAAAATGTGAAGGAAGGGGGCCTAGCAGTACCAGATATTAAACTATACTATAAAGCAGCAGTCATAAAAACAATATGGTACTGGCTTAAGAGACAGAGAGGAGGATCAGTGGAATAGACTTGGGGTAAATGACATCAGCAAGTCAGTATATGATAAACCCAAAGAGCCCAACTTTTGAGACATGAATCCACTATTTGACAAAAACTGCTGGGAAATTTGGAAACCAATATGGGAAAGATTAGGTTTAGACCAGCATCTCACACTGTACACCAAGATAAATTCAGGATGGGTGAATGACTTGAATATAAAGAGGGAAACTATAAATAATTTAAGTGAACACAGAATAGTATACATGTCAGATCTCTGGGAAAGGATTTTAAAACCAAGCAAGAGTTAGAGAAAATTACAAAATGTAAATTAAATGGTTTTGATTATATTAAACTAAAAAGCTTTTGTACAAACAAAAACAATGTAGACAAAATCAGAAGGGAAACAACAAATTGGGAAAAAATCTTTAGAACAAAAAACTCTGACAGGGGTCTAATTACTCAAATATGCAAGTAGTTAAATCAATTGTATAAAAAACCAAGCCATTCCCCAATTGATAAATGGACAAGAGACATGAATAAGCAATTTTCAGGTAAAGAAATCAAAAGTATCAATAAGCACATGAGAAAGTGTTCTAAATCTCTAATAATTAGAGAAGTGCAAATCAAAACAACTCTGAGGTAACACCTCACGCCTATCATATTGGCTAAAATGAAAGAAGGGGAGAGTAATGAATGCTGGAGGGGATGTGGCAAAATTGGGACATTAATGCATTGCTGGTGGAGTTGTGAACTGATCCAACCATTCTGGCTGGCGATTTGGAACTATGCTCAAAGGGCTATAAAAGAATGCTTGCCCTTTGATCCAGCCATACCATTATTGATTTTGTACCCCAAAGAGATCATAGATAAACAGACTTGTACACAAATATTTATAGCTGCGCTTTTTGAGGTGGCAAAAAACTGGAAAAGGAGGGTATGTCCTTCAATTGGGGAATGGCTGAACAAACTGTGGTATATGCTGGTGATGAAATACTATTGTGCTCAAAGGAATAATAAATTGGAGGAATTCCATGTGAACTGGAAAGACCTCCAGGAATTGATGCAGAGTGAAAGGAGCAGAGCCAGAAGAACATTGTACACAGAGATTGATATACTGTGGTAAAATTGAATGTACTTCAATACTTCAATACTTCAAGACTTCTGTACTAGCAGCATTGCAATGACACAGGACAGTTCTGAGGAACGCATGGTAAAGAATGCTACCCACATTCAGAGGAAGAACTGCAGGAGAGGAACCATAGAAGAAAAACAACTGCTTAAACACATGGGTCGGGGTGGACATGATTGGGGATGTAGACTCGAAACTACCACACCAATGCAACTAACAACAATTTGGAAATAGGTCTTGATCTATGACACATGTTAAAATCAGTAGAAATGTGCATCGGCCATGGGTGGGGGAGTGCGGGGGTGGGGGTGGTGAAGGGGAAAGTAGGAGCATGAATCATGTAACCATGTTAAAAATGAATATTAATAAATGTTTAAAAAATAAATAAAATAAAATAGGTAATTAGACTAGGTGACCTCTGAAGTCTTTTCAAGCTCTCAATCTATTACCATATTAAAGTTTTGGACATTTTTAATCTGGAGTAATAGTAAAGTATGCAAATTAAAATGTTTTAACAGCTAAATGAAGAATAAATGCTAAATCTTGGTACATTAATTTTATTTGTACAAAAATAGAAGGTTTTGTAAATATGAAAAATGCTCTAAATCATTATTAATTAGAGAAAATCAAATAAAAAAAACTCTGATATATCATCTCATACCTATCAGATTGGCTAAAATGATAAAAGGGGAAAACAACAAATGTTGCAGGAGATATGGGAAAATGGAGACACTGATAAAACATTGGTGGAACTGTGAACTGATCCAACCATTTCAAAGAGAAATCTGGAATTGTGCCTAAAGAATTATAAAACTATGTATATTTTGATCCAGAAATACTACTATTAGATTTATTTCCTAAGATGATTAGGGAAAAAGGAAAAGAACTTATAAGTTCTAAAATATTTATAGCAGCTCTCTTTGTGGTGGCAAAGAACTAGAAATTGAGGAGTTACCCATCAGCTGGGGAATGGCTAAACAAGTTGTGCTGTATGGTTGGGATGGAATACTACTGAGCCATAAGAAATGATGAGCAAGTAAATTTTGGAAAAAAACATGGAAAGGATGTTTCCATGAAATTATAAAGAATGAAAGAAACAGAACTAAGAGAACATACTGCAACAGAAATAGTTTGAAGAATTACTTGCATATATCTATCTCCTGAGAAAGAACAAATAAGTAGAAATAAGCAAGACATAGTTGGGAGGAAGGGAGGGAGAGAGGCAGTTATCTGAGTATTTGAACATAACCAAAAAATGCCAAAAAAAAGAATAAATGCAAAATTCCAAGAGATAAGTAATGGCCAAAGATGTAGATCTGAGAGTATCCCAAGTAGAGATCATAATTGAATCCATGAGAGTGAATGAGATCTCTGGGGGGGAAAAAAGATCATTTTTTGGATTATATACATATACTGAGAGAAAAAAATGAGAAAAAGGTATAATCAGGTAGGGAGTAGATACAAAAGATGAGAGAGCAAACAATGTAGTGCTACAGAATCCAAAGAAAGAATTTCAATGTGGGTATTTGACAGAATTGGGTGCTAGAGAAGGAATGGAAAATGAGTACTGAGAAAAAACTAGTGGATTGATTAAAATGTCATTTGAAACTTTTTAGAGAGCATATTTAATGGTTTGTTGAGAGCAGAAGCTAGATTGCAAAGAGTTCATTCAGGAATGGGCAATGAGGAAGTAAATGCAGTTGATGTTTACCACACATTGGAAAAATTTGTCAGTAAAAGAAACAAAGGAAGTAAGGCAATAGATAGATGCATGTTGTCAAGTTAAGATGTTTTCAATTTAGAGATCTCTTTTTAAGTACTTATCAGTGTTCCACTTAGAATCTCTTTGAGAATCATTGGTAGAGAGAGTCCCAGGATTAGTATCACTAAGGCAATTCTACAGATCTTGCCATAAAATTCTGTCTTTTCTAGGTAATAAATATTACTTGCCTAGATTGTTTGGCTTGAGGTCACCATTATGACTCAGTGACTGAAATTTTCCTTCTTTCATGAGCTTATGAAAGAGACATTCACTGCTTGGGCACATCAGCCAGTGATAATGAATGCCTTATTTCTCATTTGGCATCCTGACCACAGGCACTGACCACTCCTGGTCAGAGACTGTCAGTTATTCTACTGGGAGCACAAGAAAGGGAGGAGTAGGTTGGAGAGGAAATGCACATTTTAGTCACAGTAAGATCTAAAGAACTGGATCTAGATCTGTGCTCTTTTCATACTTTGAATTAGAAATAATCCTAATAATATGCAGTTAAGTGACAATAGGGTCTCTGGCATTAGGAGTCACTAAAGACTTCTTTGAGATAAATGCATCCTTCCTATACCTATCAGCAAATCTTAACAACTTCCTAATTTTTCAAATACAGTCAATTTTTGTGAGGGCTGGGGAGGACAAACAAAGAGAAAACAAGTAGAAATGAATAATTTTGCATTACAATGCTTTTGAGTTATAAAACCAATCCTTCCCATCTTAGATCTTAAATATATTTAAATCACCATGTGAAGGCATAGGAAAGATAACAAAGAATCCTGTCTTTCTAATGAATACATTTCTCCTTTCTGGATTCAGAATTTCAAAATAAAAACATTTAAGACAGTTTTAAATTTTATTCAATCTTTTGGAACATTCTGAATGTCATATTCTACTAAGAAACATCAAGATCTGGGATTGTTATAGCAACTTTCTTATTTCCTCCATATACTACTGATACATTTCTTATCCCCAGAACTTTGAGAAAATACTTTATGTATGTATGTATTAGCCCAAGTGTGAGTATAAGTTAAGGCAAACTTTGAATTAGGTCATATGATAGCAATATTTTCAGAGGAAAGATGGGGAGGAGGGGAAAAAAGCATTTTTAAGCACCTACTCTGCACCAGGCACTGTGCTACATAATTTGTTGTTCAATTCTTTTCAGCACCATCTGACTATGCTTTTTATGTTTCTCTTGATTCCAGTGTGTGAACTTCAAAATTTCTCTTGTAGCTCTGGCCTTTTCATGAGAGGTACTGGAAAGCTTTCTTGTCCATTAAAAATCTTTCTTTTCCCCTGCAACATTTTGCTCAATTTTGCTGGATTGGTTATCTTTGCCATAAGCTCATATCCTTTGCCCTCTAAAATATCATTTTCCAAGTTCTTCAACTCCTTTTAGGGGTAGTTGCTAAATCATGTATCATCCTGATGGTGTATCTTCAGTACTTAAATTCTTTCTATTTGCTTGCAGTATTTTTCATTAGACAGAGGAGCTCTACATTTTGGCTATCATATTCCTGTATGTTTTCAATTGGAGAGGTAACCAGTGAATTCTTTCTATTTCTTGTTCTAAGAAATCTGGACAGTGTTTTAAGATTTCTTGAATTATAATGTCTGTGCTCTTTTTTTTTTTTTTGCCATGATATTCAGAGTCGTGATACTTAATTTTTTTCTCAAAAGGTGAGTTGGTTTTTTTTTTCTACTAGGCATCTTACATTTTCTTCTATTTTTAAGCCTTTTGAATTTATTTTAATATTTCTTGTTGCCTCAAAGTGGCTAATTAACTGCTATGTAGATTATTGTTTGGGCAAGGTTTCATGCCTCCAATTCCAAGCTATTAATTCTCTTTCCAATTATTTCTTCCATGGCTCTCATTTCCTTTCCAGTTTTTTCCTCAAGCATTGTCAATCCATTTTTTTTTAAGTTTTTAACTCTTCTAAAATCTCTTGCTTCGACTTTTCCAAAAATTCTTGTGCCCAAGCTGTCTTTTTATTTGAAGTATTATTTATAATAGATGTTTTGGAGTCATTCTCTTTTATATTCATTTCTTGAGCATTCCTAACATAATAATATTATGGTTGGGGGTATTTGGGGGCTTTCCCATTCATCCAGTATACTTCCTGACTTCAGACTTGATGTTAGGGCTCGTCTATTTTGGTTGGAAAATCTGGGCTATTCTTTTTGCTGCTTTTGGTGGGGGAGAGTTATGTTATTCCAGTTTTCTCAAGGGACCTTCAGTCTTTCAGTGCTCTACAAAGTGATCTGATACAGGACAAAGTTTGATTGCTCACCTTTATCCCTCTCTGAGCTCTATAAGTGCTTGACTGGGGCTTGGGTCAGAGCAAGAGAAGACTGCTGTGGGATGCCGCACCAATCAGACAGCTGGAAAGCTCTGTTGATTTAGTGGCAGAATTATAGGCTCCCATTTGGTCTGGGATTTCTGCTTGGGTTATGCATCTTCAGGTTGTGCTAGATGCTCTAAGTGATACCCTGCTCTGTACTTGCGGTCTGAACCATACTGCGCTTGCTTCTCACATTAGGATTTTCTCCTTTCTCCATGTCCATGATCTCCCCACAGGGCATGATACTCTCCTCTTCAGCTCCCCTTCTTAGTCGACCGTGGATCTGTGACTTGGAACTGGAGAGTGGATAATTAAGTGACCAACTTGTACCTGTTCCCATCACCCTGTCCCCTAACTATGGATCTGGTGATGCCCTACATCTTTCTAGAAGCTCCTTTTCCTTTTCCCCTGGCACACAGCCTCTGTCTGAGCAATATAATGCTCTTCTTGAAGAGTATTCTTGGATGGAATATGTCCCCATTGTCTACTGACTTCCATGTCTGTCTCTCTACGTATATCATTTCAGTCTTGTCTGACTCTTTGTGACCACGTTTGGAATTTTATTGGCAAATATACTAGAGTGGTTTGCCACTTTCTTTTCCAGCTCATTGTACAGATAAAGAATTGAAGCAAGCGGGGTTAAGTGACTTGCCCTGGGTCACATAACTAGTAAATGTCTGAGACCAGATTTGAATTCAAATGAATCTTCTTGACTGACTCTAACCACTGTGCAACCTAGCTGGGATGTATGGGATATTCCAAAAGGCCTAGCAACTTAGGTATGAGAAATTGCCAAGACGTTTTCAGGGCTGTTCAATCCACTTTTGCTGTCTACCTTTCACCCAACTTCAAGAAACTTTAACATGCAAAATAGCCATACCTGGTAAAACTGTTTTGATGCTAAACCTGATTGGAGCTAACCAACCAGCCTCAAAACATGTGACATGAGTCACATGAATATCTACCCTACCCCCAGCATGTGAAGCACTCCCCTCCCCCCCAAGTAGGTAGATGAGAATGATCATGAAGGCAGCTGAAGCACTTAGAGCTTGGTCAGGCTCTGGGCCGGTCATCTTGACTCTTGTCTCACCACAGAACTTTTGTCTTGACTTTTGTCTTGCCACAGAACTTGGATGATTCTGGAAGGGAGAGTGAGGCTGAAGACTTTTTTGCTTCTCCTCACTTAAATCCAATTTATTTGCAAGTCAAGACATCACTCCATGATGTCATTAGTCCTCTTTGAAAACAAAGGATGAAAAATAACCCAACCTGAACAAATGACTCACTGTGACTTTTTTTTTTCTGGATTTCTCCAACAGAATTTAATCTTGTGAGTTTTCTAGATCTGTTTGGAGGACTTTGTGACCTGGAGTCCCCACACAACTTCCTATCTCTCACTATCTTGACTCCCAACCAGAGATTAACTTTGAAACCAAGTCTTCCTCACTCAAAAGATCCTCAGTCTACTTACTACATGAGATTCATACAATAAAACTATTTACCTGAAGGAATGTATTTCTCCAAATGCCAGAAATGCACAGTACAGACTGCCTTTCATTAGTGTTAGCAAATGTTACTTGAGAACTGGAAAAGTCATCATTCTTCTTTGATGATTTTCCTGTGATATATAAAGCAATAGGAAATATTCACTTGAGTACATTTATGAACTTTCCCCAGATGCCACCATCTCAGTAATGCATAGCTATGACTTCATGATGCCCATCAAAATCCAGATGTTAAAATAGACCCAGAGGATGCTAACAAAATTAATTAGAGATTTGGGAAATAGGCCCCATGAGAAAATGATCAAAAATTATAACAAAACAAAGCTAAACAAAGCTTGTGGGGAGGACGAGAGTTTGGCCCCGTACATGTTCCTAATAAATTTATCAGTATATAAAGACACTGATTTGGTGACAGTTAACAGCTGCTCTGTATTTCCACACACACAAAAAGAACCAGAGTCTTAAATTTCCAGAAGAGAGATCTATATTGGCTATTCAGAAGATCTTCTAGAATCAAAGGCTAACTAAATAGTGTATTATACTACAAATGGCTGTTTGAGAATATTATTTTTAAAAGAGTTGACTGACATCTTTCTGAGTGACTTAAATGTATCCCTGATCAGGAGCAAGGTGCTAGACAGATGACTTCTTAGGAGTTTCCTGTGGTTCAATGAATCAATAGGAAGGAATGATTTCTTCAGACTATGATCTTCAGGTATATAAAATACTTCCTGAAACACAAAATCAAATCTTTCCAGTCCAAACCACAGAGCAATAGTTCAATTCCCACAAATGATATGATGACTGTTCATCAGAGTATAGTTCTTTAATTAAAAATAAAAACTCTAGATATCAAAGGCCAGTCTGCTGAATTCCCCATGCTTTCCTAAACATCTCCTAGATAACCACAGCAAGTCAGTTTGAATTCTAGGAGAGAAAACAAATTTCCCGTACATCTCTTGCCTACCTGTCCCAGTCATATTGTGTCTAACAATGGGCAGTGGGCACTAGTGGATAGTGCTGATTTAAGTTGTTAGATGGTTCTTCACCAGGACTACTCAACATCAATGAAATCATACAGATCTATTTTAAAAAGTGATTGAAATACAAAATGAAGCATTTTCATTATAATTTTAATAAAAAATTCAATTTAATAATTTAGAGACTATGTACCAAATTTGTGAATGAAAGAAAAATTCAGACTTTTAATGATAATAATACTAATTACTATATAAAAATTTAAGGTTTGCCTTACATATACTAACTCCTTTTAGATATCTACTAGAATAGATGTGAAACTAATTCTATGATCAATTTCTTGATAGAAAGTATATAAAATCTTTCTTTTTTCCAAGTGGAAGAAGTTCTTTTTTTTGCCATTTTGTTCAACTCTCCATATAGCAACTATTTCTTTAAGGATGTCAAAGTCATGTCTTTTAAGACAAAAACATAAAATAGAATTCACAGCTGCATGGGGCCCACAACACTCCTGAAAAAAAAAAACTCAAACCAGATTAAAATGTAATTGGGAGCATTTAACAAAATGAATAAAATATTATATTACATTTTAAAATTGTCATTATGTGGCCTTTGAGGATCCTTATTCACATGCAACTTTTGAACATGCCTAATTCATCTATCATGGAGAATTTTGTCAACATTGTGTTCCATGTTGTTTGTGGAGAAGCCTCCTTGACTGACCAACTGAGCCCAACTCTTTCTCTACCATCTTTTTAATGGTGCTTCCAGCTGCTTTGCACTCCATGAACTGAACTGGTAAGGAGGAAGGGACTTTCCCTTCCCCTACTCTCCCTCTTTTACTCTGATTTTAAGAAATGGGCCTGGGGATGTTAATTTTTGCTTTTTGTTATTTGTCCTCAGTTTCAAGTGCCAGGAAGTGGTCTCTGTGGGTTTGAACCATACCAGTCTTGGAGCCTGTAGCCAGATTGAAGAAGGGCAATACAGTAGCCAGATGTCTCAACATGGAAATCCTAAGAATTCTGGGTACCTGGGGCTCTAGCTCTAGCTTTACTTTTTGGAAGTAAATATAATCCTTTGACAAAGTTCCAGTGTGTTACTTAGAGATTAGTGCCCCCCTTTCTATTTGAGTTTGACATCTCTGCTTTAAGATACCAACTTTTTCACAGAAGCTTCAGAAAATTTCAGCTTCAGAAATAGCTATATATCATTTTAAAATATTCTGTCCCATACATGTTGAGTTTTGAGATGAATATCTGGAAGAGGAGGTTTCTAAATCTGGATTTGGGGTTCCTGGGAGATATCTTCCCACCCTGGAATATACTTGGAGTCTATCACTGGAGTGGTGTTTGGAGATAAGTAGAGTTTTTTAAGGTATTTTTCCATGGTTACATGATTAATGTTCTCTCTCCCCCCACTTCTTTCTTCCTCATCCCAGAGCTGACAAATAATTCCACTTGATACCTATTTTCATATTATTCATTTTTGTAATAGAGTAGTCTTTTAAAACCAAAACCCCAAATCATATACCCATATAAAACAAGTGATAAATCATATTCTGCATTTCTACTCCCAGTTCTTTCTCTAAATGTGGATAGCATTCTTTCTCATAAATCCCTTAGTGTTGTACTGGATCTATTACATTTGAATGTCTCATAATGTTTCAGTTACTGTATACAACATTCTCCTGGTTCTGCTCCTTTCACTCTACATCAATTCCTGGAGATCTTTCCAGTTCACATGGAATTCCTCCAGTTCATCATTACTTTCAGCACAATAATATTCCATCACCAACAGATACCACAATTTGTTCAGCCATTCCCCAATTGATGGACACCTCCTCAGCTTCCAGCTTTGAGAGGAAAGGATTTAAGAAGCCAACCCTGCTTCAGGATGCTTTAGGAAAAGATAAGGGAAGACATGAGGGGAGAAGATAGTCTTCATCATTTCTCTCTTCCCATCTTACTGCTCTAGAAATTTTGAGTTTCCTTGTGAGTGAGGTCCAGGACCCTTTCTCTTCATTGTACTGAGTTATCTTGTTCCTAATGAGAGTGCTCCTTCACTCTGTATTATCTAGTACACATTCTCCTATTTATACTTTCTTTGATTTCTGTTTTGCTAATAATTTAGATAAGTGGAAGATTTGATTATGTAGTTTGATGGAGATATGACTGGGGCTTTGATGTTAAAAGATCACACCATTGGAAATAGATATGGAATATATATGGAACTAGGTTTTGAACAATGATACATGTATAACCCAGGGGAACTGCTTGTCAGCTCTGAGGGGGGGCAGAAAAAAGGGTGGGGAAAATCATGAATCATGTAACCATGGAAAACTATTCTAAATAAATTTTTTTAAAAGCTAAAAGTTGACTGGGCATATGCTCAAAGAAGAAAGCTCTCATTTGGAGAGTCTGAAAGGGGGACTTCCATTTGAAGAAGGGCTCAAAAAGACTGAAACTCTCTCTCTTCTAATCAGCTCTACCCTGCCCCTCATGCAAAGCAGGGACTTCATCACTTCTCCACTAGTAAGGGAAGAGTCCCATATCAATGGCCTTGGGACAAGAATTACACTTCTTCAATACTCCAATACTTACTGCAGTGCCTAGCACACAGTAGGCACTTAATAAATGTTTATTGACTGACTCTCTAGTGCAATATTACTTGTTACTTCAATAGTACCAAGCAGGCCCAGTTGATATAAAGGTTTGGTCTTAATTGATTGTGTGGTCTTTATTTGTAAATGATAGGAATAAGTAAGGTTGGGATCATGTGGCTGACTGCAATGGAGAGGACCAACCAGTATTTGGTACTAGTAAACAAAGACTGAAAAGACCAAGGTTTGAGCTCTGGTCCAGAAGTGACAGTGTTCTTCTAGCTGAGGGCTGAACTAAATTTAGAAAGTTTGGTTTTGATTATTAATCATTTTTTCCCAAAGGGTAGGACTGAATTACACTGGAGTTTTTGTTTTGTTTTGTTTTGTTTTGCTTTGTTTTTTCCTTTGCCCTTGGCTAAAAGCAAGTCAGAGTCACTTTTGTTGTGGAACACAAGGCTAGGCTTTCAAGTCACATTTCTTCCTTCCTTCTTTCTTGGATGGAGTTGGGGGATATTACTGTAGAGAGGAGATAGTGGGAACCACCTGGTGGGAGGAGAAATGATTGCCTGGACCTATCCAATGACCCACACTTTTCAAAGGTGCCTGGCCAGAAGAGAGAATAGAAAGTCAACCTTCATCTTCTGCCTCTAAATCTATCCTCAGATTTTTTTTCCTCTTTTTTTCCCTGAATTTTTGGATATAGTGTTTGCTTTAGGAGTTATAAAACCATTTAAAATCTTTCATCCTGCTTATTTTAAAGCAAAATTTCCTGCATTGTTGCTTCATTCATTGTAGGTGCCTATACTACAAAACTTTTTATTTGTATTTTTTCAGAATTCTCAGAAAATCCTGTCATTTTATTTTCCCCTTTAGAGTGTCAGTTTGAACATGAATTTAGTTCAATAACTGGCTACTTCTGAGAAAAATTAACTGGCTGCTGAGGTCTAATTGACTACACCACTCTATCTACTGTCTTGTCTCTAGAGTCCTCATGGCTCAAACTCTCCCACTTTGGAAATCATTCTCTCATTTATGATAGATTCATTTTGCTTCTCTTTTCCCATCTATATAACTTCCATCACTATTCAATCTGTTATGCCACATGGCATCTGGTTATTTAGTGATTATAGCACTGGGCTTGGATTCAGGAAGACCTGAATTCAAATTTGACTTTAGGTTCTTAATAGCTGTGTGACCTTGGGAAAGTCACTTAACCTCTGTTTGCCTCAGTTTCCTCAACTGCAAAATGGGGATAATAATAGCACCTACCTTGAAGAGGTTGTTGTAAGGATCAAATGAGATAATATTTGTAAAAAGCATTTAGCAAAGTACCTGGAACTTTATAGTCTCTATAAAAATGCTTATTCTTTTCTTCCATTCCCTTCTTTTATAGTGGTATATAAAAGCAGGTTCTTTGATAGTGCCAAAGCAGAAACTGTTATGTAACTTGATTGCCTGTTAGTGGGCTACTGTCATTATAAGCACAATTTCTTTCTGATCAGTCAAAATTTTTTTTGTAACTGGCCAAATTATGTGAAAATATTATAGAAATTGTGCTATAAAAATTATGAGCGGGATGATCTCAGAAAAACTTGGGAAGACTCACATGAATTAATGCAAAGTAAAGTGAGCAGATCCAGAAAAATATTGTACACAGTAATGGTGATATGTAAGGATGATAAACAGTGAAAGACTAAAGCTACTGTGATCAAGACAATGATCCAAAGGAGCTCCAAAGGATCCATGATAAAAAAAAATGCTATCCACCTCCAGAAAAAGGTCTAATGAACTCTGAATGCAGATTGAAGCAAACTCTTTTTCACTTTCTTCTATTTCTTGCTTTTTAAAGAATTTCTGAAACATGACTAATATGGAAATACATTATAATTGATATGTTGCTTACCTTCTCAATAGGTTGGGAAGGGGTAAGAGGAAAGGAGATCATTTAGAATTCAAAATTTATAGTAATACTTGAAAAAAACTGCCATTTTATGAAAGTTGACACGTACAGAAGAATATAGTAGGGTCCCCATCTCTGAGGGGGATAAATAATGAGACCTACTACAGATGTCTGAAACCATAGATATAAACAAAAAACCTGTGGACTGCCCATTTATAATATGATTTTCTTATTTATATATATATGTGTGTAATAAAGTTTAATTGATAAATTAAACATATAATATGATATCAACATTAAATATAGTAATAATAAAATATATTACACATTATTATATAATACTGTATCTCTCTCTTGAGGTGTCTGGTTGTCCAGGAAGGTCTAGTATTTCTTGTGTGAGGGTTTGCTGAGCCTTTTTCAGCACTGCTTTACCCACTTTTGGTGTCCAGCTGAATTCAACTGTCATCTGTGGCTGTAGCAAGTGCATTGGCCACCTTCTGGTAAAACTATCTCAACAGATAACTTAAGCCACATTGAGGGAAAACAGTGGCCACAAACTCATCAGTGAGTCAGGGGGTGTCTATCCCAAGGAGGCAAAAACTTCCCCTAGTCGAATGAGTGGATGAAAACAATTTATTTTCTAATGGCCATGAAGGCAGCTGAAAAAGCATTGTGAAGAACTTAGAGTTTTTTTTAAGAACTTAGAGTTTTATCAGATGTCAAAGATGTCAAGGTCATCCACTGCATCCTGAGCCATCACCAGCCTTTTTGACTTTTGTCCTTTCACTGGTGACTCTTGAAGAGATGGTGAGGCTACCTACTTTGTGCAACTTTCTCACTTTAATCCAATCATCTCTAAGTCAAAACATCATCCTGTGATGGCATTGATCCTCCTTGAAAATGAAGGACAAACAACAATGATTCTCTCCAAAGGATTCTCAAAGGGAGATGAATCATGTACTAGACTGGCTGACTTCACCATGTTATAGCATGTACTCACTTTGTGGGTGGTTTGAAACTTAGGGACTATTTATTTTTTTATTTTTCTGGAATTTTCCAAATTTTCTCATTTTTTTCTTATGGTTATCTTGAGGTAACTGAAACAGCAGATACAGGGTCCCTACTGAACTTGGAGTAGGTTATGTAGTTACTAAAGAGGATATTATAACTATCTTGAAGGACATAGAAAAAGTATTGGGGGGAAGGGGAAGAACAATAGACTAGTCCACTCTGAGCCAATATCAGGACAATCAACTAAAGATGTACATTCTGAATGAAATATTTGATCCAGATGGCTATGCAAGAATGCAAAGTCCAGAGAAGAGACAGTGGTGATACCTGAAAACTGGTTTATAAACTCAAAAGAGTAAAAAGATGTCCCAAACTTGCAACCTTAATGAGTATTTTTTTAATGACATTGCAAACCTGAGATTCAAGCTCATGTTTACACTTAGGTTCTGTACAAAAAGCTAAAGTAAATTCCTTGCCTTCAGAGACCATGGGGTCAGAACAATTTCTTAAGCTCCTCTCTTCATGCAAATTAGACTAACTTCTCCTTAAAAGTTATTGATATTATTAAGACTTATTAGATTCAGGGGACCAAAGTCTTGGGTCACTGACATCACTTCCTGGCTGTCTTAATAGAGAGACAAGGAGTTTCCTTCGCTGATGGGTAAGGATGGGCACATAGAGGTAGGGGAGCATCACTGTTAAGTCACTGCATTTCCTCTTCCCCTACTCTGGCTGAGGAAATATCTTTTTATTAACTTTGAATGACTTAGGAGTGTCTCATTTCATTCTTATATTCGACCTATATTACCAAAGGATTATAAATTCTTTAGGATATAATAGCACTAAAATAGTTACTGAACTGTAACAATTTCATAGACCAAATGAAGTTGCTCCCCAAGATAGTTGATATTTCAAGGACTCAGCTCCAACAACTATAAAGATGTTTTCTCCTGTATGGTCTGAGTAAATTAAACAGAGGAATTGCTATACATGTTGATGCAATATTATCCAAGAAAATTCACAGAAAATCTATTGAGAAGTGGGTCTGCAAGGAAACCCATTCCATCTGAAAAGCTAACGAACAAGGGAGTGAAAACAACAGCCTATCAGAAACAACGCCATCAGGAGTCAACCAGAAAGATTTTCTTTGGTTTCAACTGTGAAGATGCATATATACTAGCTATGTGCCTATGACAGGAAGAGGCAGTTTGGGTGTGGTAGAAGGTGAGGGATATAGTACTAGTTTGGGGAAAAGTAGGTGGGACTAGAGTAGTAAGTCACTTTGGTCCTTGTAAACCCCTAAACATGACCTCATTAGCCATTCCTACTGATTCTTTTCCGCCTAGAGAGAAGTGACACTGAAGACAGAATGTGAATTGTACTGCTGTTCTAGACAGAAAGCACATGGGCCTAATGTGTTCCTATAATTTTATGAGACTCATTTGAAGAAAATAAATACTGTTATAGCCTCAAGAAAAGTGGTTTTTAACATGGAATAAGTGAACTTGCTTTTAAATGTTTTTATTCATATTTATTCATCATATTATTTCATTTGTAATTTTATATTTTATTTATACAATTAAAAACATTATTCTGAGAAGAGGTCTATAACCTTTACAAGATTACTACAGGAGTCCTTGACAGAAGGAGTTCTTAAGAACCCCTAGTCCAGAAGGATTTGGCCTTGAAGGAATGAGTTACAGAAACTATCCCTACATTGATGTAACTGAAATTTCCGAAAGGAATTTTAAGTATCATTTTGAAAATGGATATCTTAAAGCTGGGTTGATCCACTATGTGTCAACAGTGTCAGATCTAACTAGAACCAATTCCATCTATTCAAGAGATTAACAGAATAATGCAAACAACAAACTGGGCCCACATACCTGAATGCTTTGACTATGCAGAAAGAAAAAAAGTCAAACCATGGAAAAGAGCCCTTAGAAAATCATATACATGGGAAAGGCCATGTTTATAGATTAATCTTTTCCCTAGGATAATGGCACCAGTAAAAACTCTCTTCTGCAATAAATTTGGGTGCTAAAATTCCTAGATTATAGCTATTGGATATGCTGATTTTTTTTTTTAGAACCCTTACCTTCTGTCTTGGAGTCAATACTGTGTATTGGCTCCAAGGCAGAAGAGAGGTAAGGGTGGGCAATGGGGGTCAAGTGACTTGCCCAGGGTCACCCAGCTGGGAAGTGTCTGAGGCCAGATTTGAACCTAGGACCTCCCGTCTCTAGGTCTGGCTCTCAATCCACTGAGCTACCCAGCTGCCCCCTGGATAAGCTGATTTTTAAAAAACAAAATGTAAGACTTTTAATCTAGAGAGAATAGAATTCTGAGTTCTCTAATAGTCATATACCAATGTGGATGAATTGTATGGTACTATTTCCCTAGAAGAGGCAAGAGGCATAGCATTCCAAAGCTTCTATAATAGATGGAGAGAATTCATTCAATTTATTCAACAAGAATTTGTTTGAAGCACTGTCACATGCACATATATAATATATATAATGTATGTGTGTATTATATATAATGCATGCGTTTATTTTGTGCGTGTTATATATGTTCACACATATATGTATAAAATGTGTCCTTGTTCCCAAGTATGAGACTAAAGAAGCCTAATTTGAAGTGTAGCAGAGTCAGAATTGGCCAATAGCGGTCATGGAGCATGCAGACATTTGCTGTTTCCAGATGTGTTGACTCCATGGGAGCTTTGAGACCAGCTTATGAGCATATGGCATCCTAACACTGAAAGGACTTAATATTTTGGTATGATGTGGCAAACTCTAAGAGGTTCTTTTGTCCTCCCAAACCCCCTGAAAACAGCAGGAGGATAGGGAACTGTGTCAATTAAAAGAAGAGGCATCTTCTAGCTTGGCCTCTTTTCTTTAACTCTCTAGGTGGCATCATGTAACTCAGAGACTTCCAACAGCACAGGTTTAAATATCAGCCTCCCACCAGATTATAAGGTATTACTGAATTCTGTTTATGACTCATTCTGTTTATACACTGTGTGAGCCTTTTATGTTTAGCTTTTCATGTGTGTGTAGGAATCAATTACCTGTCCCATGCCTGAATCATATCGTAGAGTACCTCTTTAGGGAACTACTATATATGAGGCATAAACTATGAGTAAAACTATCCCTGAGCTATCTAGGATTTACGGATTGAAGAGTGTGAGAACAGAGACTGCCTCCCACCTTTAAAGAGATATCAGGCTACCCTGGATTGAAACTGGGTCCAACCCACAACCAGAAACAGAACAGAGAGTGAGAATTGTCCTCTGCCCTCTATAGACTCAGTAATGGTTTTTTGCTATTAGATGAGCAACATAATGAGCATTACAAAGACTAGGATGAAGTATATAATATAATTTGTATTAATAGCTCTCTCTGGGTTAATAGTAGAATTTTGAAAACCTAAACTAGAAAACTGGACTCTTTGGGCTGAGCATGAAAGAATCATTATAATTAGAATTCAATAATATGTTGTTATGACAGAAATCTGTGCTGCATAATAATCTCTTATTCCAAATGTATATGAGGTTAGCTTAGGAATTGGGTAAGAAACAGACTAGACATAACAAAATATTTAGATATTGTGTATCATAATTCTATGAAAAGAACAAGCCTAGAGTAATAATTTAGCTGTAAAACCCTCAACAAAATAAAAACAATCAAAACCATAGTTGTTTGCTAGAAGCCCTAAATGCTGCCTAGCCAAGTTCTTTGTGATATGTTTTAAAATAATTTTAGGACATCTTCAGGATTGTTGCCTTTGCAAGAGAAGTATTTTCAAGATCCAAGATTCTATATATGTGAAGTTCATATCCACACACTTCTTTTCCACACAAATGGCAACATTTATATATACCTTAGCAAATAATGTGGCCATAGTACATGATCTCATTTGATTCTCCATGTAATCCATAAGTGTTGTAGTTATCATCATTGCTACCTTAAAGAGGAGAAAATTGAGGTTGAGGGAAGATTATCCAGGGTCACACAACTAATAATGAATTTATGAATCAGGAGTTGAAGTGTTTAAAAATGCTTATTGAATTTAATCATTAATAAATTTATTTGACGCATTAATTAAAGTAGTTTAGTATTACTTTTTTTTTGGCTTATTCTCCATAAAGGAAATAAGTCTTCTTAACTTCCTGTCAATACTCTATGCACTAGGGATGATAGGTTTAGGCCTTTTTCTTTTTTCCAGGGATAGGAAAAAGGACAGAGGAGAAAGTAAGTGTTAGAGAAGGGTTAAGGGAAAGCTAGTATAAACTTCAAAATCCAGCTAAAAATCTGGTCCCCACTTCTGTAATAAAGAGTCTTTTAAGGATTCCTCATACAAAGATCCCTCATAGTCTCAAATGAATCCTTTGTAAGGCATCTTCAAAGGCATTAGGATCTACCATGGACCTAACCTACTATGCCTTTGGCTGAATTGCTAGCCAGTCTGAGGATACTGAAATCATGGTGGAGGATCTATGGTCACCAATAGCTATAGAACAACTCTAGAAAGATTGGTTATGTCTGGGAATTCCAGTCATGGTCAAATCTCACGGAGTAGACTTCAGGAAACATGTCTAGATATCCCAAATATATATTGCCTAGAGGGGACACATAGATATAAGAGGGAGTTAACATGCTGCATTATAAGATTTGGACCCAAGAAAGATTTTAAAGATCACCATTTCCTACTTATACATGTTAAAAGTGGGTAAACTAAGGCCCAGAGGGACTATGACTTGCCCAAGAGTGTACAATCAGTAGGTAGCAGAGTTAAGATTGGAAACCAACTCCTCTGACTCATAGAGCTAAAATTTGAAAAAGATCTTACCTAGCAGGATAGAATATTGGGCTGAATATAATAAAATAAAATTTAATAGGAGTAAATATTACATCCTACACTTAGTTTTTAAAAAATAAATTTCAAAAGTACTCATTTAGCTAGGTAGCAGTTCATTTGAAAGAAATCTGGGCTTTTATTGGGCTACAAGCTAATTGGCACAATGGATGTAGATGCTAGACTTGGATTCAGGAAGACCTAAGTTCAAATATAACACTAGCTCCATAACTAGTAACTTCTTTTATTCTTAGTTTCCTCATCTACATAATGGAGATAACAATAACATCTACCTCATGGGGTAGTGAGGATCAAATGAGATAGTAGCATATGTAAAGTGCTTTTCAGAAAAGAAATTGCATATTGTTATGATCAAAAATGATGAGGGCCGAGATCAAAAGGGAGAATAGTATTTTAATAAAAGCCATGCCGATAGAGATAAACTGACCATGTGCCTGTAAGAAAAACCTATTCCAACCTCACCTCAGCCATTTACCTTCCTCTCTCCTCGAGCTCAGGTAACTAAGGAGGAAGTTCCAAGTCACTTCCCCCTAATTTCAAACAGTCCCTCACCTTGAATACGTCATCCAAAACCGGAAACCCATTAGGGATCATGGGAAATGTAGTTCCAAGTATCCCAAGTGATTTTAAATGACACAATATTAGAATTATTATTAAAGCCAATATGAATTTAGGTTGCATTAAAAGAAACATAATACCCAAGACTAGAGAGGTAAGGAAGGAGCCCAGACTTACAATAGCATCAGGGACTTCGTTTTGTAGCCATACTATTCTATGATCTTCCTTTGCCTGAAGAATAGATCTTTCTAAACTAAATTTCTGTCTTCAAGACTATTGTTTTGAAGATTGTAAGCTCTCCATCTAAGAAGATACAATATGATTGTAGAAATTAATAAATATTCTACAACACTTGTTTATGTGAACATAAATTATTGTCACCAAAAAATTTTGTTACCTTGTATCCAAATTGCAAGGGAGTAAAGTTTAATATTCTGTGGCTTTTCCCCAATAAAACTCTGCTACATAGGATTCAAATTCAAGTCCTCTAACTTCAAATCCGGTGCGCTTTCCATCATATACCAAATCACTATCTACCTTGACTTATGACTCATACTTGGGAAAGTCATAATTTTTCAGCCCTCCATCCAAACCTTATTTTGATTCATGAGCCAAAGAAATAAATCATTCCAGCGGACAGTCTTCTGCTGATGAGCCTCTCTGAACCTAACTAGTTGACATGAACAACTTAGTTAAGTACGTTAGATAGGTTAGTAAGATCTTGTAAGAGTTTGCACTCTGCTGGCACAACCTTTGAGAACCCAGAATCATCTCTAGACCATGAAAAATGACTAGAATAGGAATACAGTAGAAGACTAGAAATTACTTTACCATATTCAGTCACATATATACCTGTATTCAAACGCCCTAGAAGTTTAGAGAAATGTAGGTTTGAGTAAATGCAGTCCAACTCCCTGGGACCAGGTAAATCTTCTCTAAGTGAATTATTAAAAGAGATAGTTTAACCAGATCTATCTACTAATTTAAAAAAAAAAACACATTTACATGGCATTTGTTTGTAAATATCTTTATTTTAATCAACTCATTTTATCCTAACCATCTCCCCAAGGAATTTAATAGAAAGTATTATGATCTCAATTTTACAAATGAGGAAATAATCATAGAGAAATTAAGAAGCTTGCCTAAAGTCCTATAGCTAGCTAGTGGCAGAGATGGAATTACATTCATGTCTCCTGATTCCCAACCTTATAGTTCAGTCAGGAGAGCCCACTGTTTCTCCTAGCAACTGATATATTGCTTATCTTATACTAACCTTAAATTCTTCTTTATTCTGGAATCAAAGGACATTTATGAGAAACTCCAATGTGACTACACCACATACATCCATTCAGAGAACTCTGACTCTCTCCTCTGGTCTCAGAATTTGGTACCATGTCATCACAGTCATATTTCTCCCTGGAGCATTTTGCAAAAAAAACTTACACTGAATGTTAGAGGACCTAAGTCCAAATACTACATGACATTAAGCAAGTTATTTGAATCTTTCAAGACTCATTTTCCTCAATTGTAAAATAAAAAGGTTGGGTTAGATGATCTCTAAGATCTCATTCAGCTCTAAATTCTAAGGTCTTCTGTAATTTATTGTTAATGACAGCAAGTCACTAGTGAAGAACAGGGACTAGAGCAACAATCAGTTTGAAAATAATTCATAGGTACTATTCCACTAATTACTGATTTAGGGACTGTGTAAGTGTTCAATTCATGCAGCCTTAATCTTAAATTCCCCAAATCGTTCCATTTCTTGATTCACATACATATGTGTATATATATTTATATATTTCAGATCCAAAATAATACAAAATAAAATGCATTAATTAAAATGAAAGGTGCTCTACCAGATTACAGTGGGAGGACACATATATGACATCAAAAAAGCTGTCAGAAATTTAAATCTAGAGGAAAGAGAAAAAGGAAGAGGATGAAAAAAGGAGAAACAGGAGGATTAAATAAAGAAAAAGAAGAAGAAGAAGAAGAAGAAGAAGAAGAAGAAGAAGAAGAAGAAGAAGAAGAAGAAGAA
>NC_058130.1:295665096-295675043 GCF_016433145.1 Gracilinanus agilis | reverse complement strand
TCTCTCTCTCTCTCTCTCTCTCTCTCTCTCTCTCTCTCTCTCTCTCTCTCTCTCTCTCTCTTTCTGTTTCTAGGTCTCTCTGATTTTTCTCCTGGTTTCTCTGTCTCTCTGTTTCTCTCACTTTTTCTCTGCATTTATTTTTGTCTCTGTCTTTCTCTCCTTGCTTCACTTTGGGAGAGGTTCTTGTCACACTCAGACCTCCCGTTACATTGGGGAAAGAATAGCTACAATGGAGATTTTTATTATTAGAAAATAGTTAGGAATTTTTAACTTTTATTTTAAAGTGCTTCTTAAATTTGGACAATTGTGAGATTTGAGGGAATCTTGTAGAAAGGAAAATGAGGAGAAGATGGATTAAATAATACCATGTTTTACTTTTTCCTTTATGGAAGCAGAGTACAAAGAGGGCTCAGGATCCTCTTATTTAAAGCTGAAAGTATTTTCATAAAATCATAGGCTCCTCTTGGCACTGAGTTAATGTCACAGGAGAATTCAAGCTTTCTATTAATTATGTTTCACCCTTGTTATAGTAAGTATTGTCCCAACTTTAAAAAAAAAGTCATTAGATTATAGATTTGGAACCAGAAATCCTACCTGTCATTTTATAGATAAGAAAACTGAAGGCAGAGAGCAATTATGACTTGCCCAAAGTCACACAGCTATTAAGTGTTTGAAGCAGAATTCGAACTCAAATCTGACTTCAAGTCACTGTACCATTTTCAGGGAATTTGTGTATATGTGTATTTGTGTGTTTTAAAAGAAAGAAGAAAGTGTTAGTATCAGTGGCTAGGAAATTTATTCTGGTAGAAGGTCTTTTGTCATTCATTTTTGACCGGAAAAGAGATAAAGACTTAGAGAACTCCTGGCTATGAGAGGGCCTGAGGTTCACTGAAACTGTACCATCATGGAAGATGGTCAACAGCAGGGACTTTTTCAAGAAAAAAAAAGTCATTTAAAATTAACTCCATGATTTGTTATGGATTATTTAAATACTTTTCATAATGATTCATATGCCTCAATAACATCTCCTGATGAAAGTGTTCCTACTCAAGGAATTCTGAATTTCTTATTTCAGCTGCTTTGGTGCTTTCCTGATTTCAGTGATAGGGTTACTGCTTCAGATCTTTATCCCACCATTTCAGCTAAAACTCTCTTTACAAAAAATATATTTATACTTACGATAGAATTAACATTTGCCAGTGTTTCCTTGGAGCAACTTCTTTCCTCAAACTCACAATCCCTTCCTCTTTCCCTCCAAGAGGGATATGCTTTCCCTAAAAGAAGACAAATCGTCTCTAGGACCTGATAGGTCCTGGTCTCCTCCATGCAACTTCTGGGTCACCTAAAAGCGTAAAAAGTCCCAGCCATGTGAAGTCTGAGCTGATTTGATAGATTTCTGAAGACTAAAGAAGTTACCATGTCTTTCACCATATTCTGCCCTGATGACCACATGTTCAGTGTGTTTCTGTATGGAGCTAAGTGTATAGCATCACTGCATCCTTACTGTATACCCTTGTTGTGTTAAAGCCAACCTCTTTATTTATTTATCTGCTTTTTATAGATTTACTTTTATTTATTTAATTAAAGTTTAATTTTAATTTAATTATTAATTATTAATCATTTAATTGCCCTTAATTATATAATTAATTAATTGCTGGTTATAAAATTTTAATTAATAATTTAAAATTAAAATTAAAATTTTTTTTATTTATTTACTATTCAATGACTTCTGAGTGACTTATTTCGTCTCAACATTGAACATGAACTAAGATATTATAGCCAGTTTCCAATATCATCTAATAACTAATCTTGTGCTGATATTATAGCCAGTTTCCAATATCATCTAATAACTAATCTTGTGGTGATAAACCTCTGAAATTAACTAGGCTAGTCCTCAGTCAATCAATCAAGCAATTATTTATTAAATACATAAATACATTTATTAAATACATAAATACATTAAATACATAAATACGATGAATAAAATAATCTCTACTGGCAAGGATCTCACATTCTAATGGGGAAACAGTGATGACACAGAGAAGTAAATATAGATAATAAAAAGCAGCTAAATAAAATATAATCTGAGGAGGAAGAAGCTAATAGTTGAGTGATTAGGAAAGACTTCATATTGAGAATGATCCAACGAAGCAGAGGTGAGAAGGACTATCCATCAGAAAGTACAAAGATGGCAGAAGGACTATTGTGCATGAGGAGCAGAGAGATATTCCTGGGTGGCAGAATATTGGAGGGAGAATAGTATTCAATAAGTCTAGAAAGATAGGTTGGAAAGGGTAAGCCAAAGGAAGGAGTTAATATATATTCCCTGAGACAAAAAAGGAATCCACTGAAGTCAGTTGATTAGGGAAGTCATATGGTCGCTTCTAAGGAAAATTACTTTGGTAACAGTGTGTAGGATGGCCTGGAGTGGGGAAAGACTTGAGGCAGAAAAACAGGTTATTGCAATGTTCTAAAAGAGTAGACTTGAACTAATGTGATAATTGAGTGAGGTGAGGGTCCAGATGCAAGAGACATTGTGAATGTAGAAGCTGAAAGACTAAATGGCTGACTAGATGTGTGAGGTGAGGGACAGACACACAATCTATCCCTAGTCTATATTCAAAGACTTTTATACTTTTTACACTTTTTTTTTCAAAAATTCATCATTCTGCAAGATGAAATCACCTGTAACTCAGATGGTCTTTCCCCATTGGGTTGTGAGTTCCCTGAGAGCAGAAACTGTCTTGTCCCTTTCTTTGTCTTCAAGGCATCAGGGTGTAGTATAGAAAAGGGGCCATATAGTTTTTTCAAGCTTTGGCTGAGTTCCAAAAGCTGTTAGGAGTTCGGAATCTTGAGGAAAAGTCAGTTGATTAGGGTCTCCCTTGGAGGGAGGTTGTCTGATCAGCCGAGCTGCTTCCTTACCTAGCCGTAGTATTGAAATTTAGCCTAGCTTTGATATATTTACTTAAGAAATTATTATTTTGGATAAACCCTTCACAGATTTTAACTCCTCTCTAATTACTCTCCTTATTAACTCCACAGACATATAAGGTAAGGGAGGGAAGGTAAGAAATAATATTAGGGAAGGAAGATATAAAGGGTTTACCCAAAATAATAATTTCTTAAATAAATATATCAAAGCTAGGCTAAATTTCAATACTACAGCTAGGTAAGGAAGCAGCTCGGCTGATCAGACAACCTCCCTCCAAGGGAGACCCTAATCAACTGACTTTTCCTCAAGATTCCAAACTCCTAACAGCTTTTGGAACTCAGCCAAAGCTTGAAAAAACTATATGACCCCTTCTCTATACTACAAGGGACACAAATAGAATGAATGAAATAATCTCTACTGGCAAGGATCTTACATTCTAATGGGGGAAAAGAACAATGCCTAGCACATAGTAGGTGCTTAATAAATGCTTATTGACTTTCTTACTCTGACTGTGGTGGGGCAAACTAGAATCCTCTACCAGAATAGCATTTGAGAGCTCTGGGATACTTTCTTCACCCCAGGACCATGAGATTGCCACTTGAATTCTCTTGACATTGCATAAATACTCTAAGAGTATGCAGTCAATTGGCTATCCCTCATTCTTACTCCATGACTAGCCCATCTCTTTTTTTTAAATAGTTATACATTTCTCTAATGTCATCCTGTTTACCATGCTTGATTCCTTATTGGAAAGCTAGGTAATCCAGTGGATAGAGTGCCAAGCCTGGAGTCAGGAGGATCTAAGGTCAAAGCTAGCCTCAAGACACTTAATAACTGTGTAACCCTGAGAAAGTCACTTAACCCTGTTTGCCTCAGTTTCTTCCTCTGTAAAATGAACTGGAGAAGGAAATGATAAACCACTCCAGTATCTTTGCTAAGAAAATTCTAAAATGGGGTCATGAAGAGTCAGACATGACCAAAATGATATATCAACAAAAACATTGTGATGTAGCCTGCTCAGGCTCTCCTTGCTCCCTCTGAGTGAAACTCAACTTTAATTTGTGAGACATCAAGATATTCCATGACTCACTGCCATACATCAGCAGAAGTATTTTGATATAAAATTTTTTTAATAAAAAAACTTGGAGTCGTTAAAAGAATCATGTGCTTTTCCAAAGGTAACCTAGCCTGTTCTTTTTTGTGTGTGTTTTTTTCCAATTCTAGGACATGGCCAGTGTCCACTGTCAGTGTCTAATCCAGATATAGATACTGATGAATGATTTCTAGAGGGCGTTCATCCAATTTCACATCATAGTCTGAAAAATAGACATTCTACATCCCCTTTGTTTTTGCTTGGTTCAGGATTAAGCCAAACTCTGTTGATTGATTATAGATCTCTTTTTAAAGAAGTGTTAGAGTGTTTCAGGGCTTTCTAGGATCAACACAATGTCATGTACAAACAGGGTCATCTGGAGAACCTCACCATCTTTAGGGAACTACTTTTCATCATGGACTCTGGGCTGGACATCTTCCACAACTATGACTGTGGTGAACGCCTTTTTGACCATATGTATAACCAAAGGATCATTGAACAAAGGGATCTTTATTCAAAGTATACTGATATGATCAAGGTGTAGATAAAGCAAGGTGGCCAACTAAAATTAATGGTGCAAAAAAGGCTGAATAGGCTATTGTGCTCTGGATGCATGAACTAGATGTATGAAACTTTTCTAATGGAATCTTGTATTAATAAGCAAAACAAGTCTGTTTTAATTTAGTACAACTTAAAATGAAAAAAAAATCAGTGCTATAGTTTTTTTTAAACCTTTACTATTCTAAAACTATTGTAATACTAGGTATTGGTTCTAAAGCAGAAGATTCAGAAGACTATGCTATGAGGGTTAAGTGATTTGCTCAGGGCACACAGCTAGGAAGTGTCTGAGACCAGATTTGAACCTTGGACCTCCCATCTCTAGGTCTGACTCTCAATCCACTCAGCTGCCCTCTGTGCTATAGTTTTTTTGTTTTTGTTTTTTTTTTGTTTGTTTTTTAACCCTTGTACTTCAGTGTATTGTCTCATAGGTGGAAGATTGGTAAGGGTGGGCAATGGGGGTCAAGTGACTTGCCCAGGGTCACACAGCTGGGAAGTGGTTGAGGCCGGGTTTGAACCTAGGACCTCCTGTCTCTAGGTCTGACTCTCACTCCACTGAGCTACCCAGCTGCCCCTGTGCTATAGTTTTAAGAAATGTCCTGCTGAAAACCTTAAGCCCAGATGGAAATTTCTAGTGTAACATAGTTGCTGTGGGACCAGTTCTGATGACCTCAAAGAGAAAATTTTGTGAAAGGTGGCAAAGCACCTTGGGAAATGTGGTTCTTCCCCATCATTTCCTTTAGCCTGGAAGAAGATAGAAGAAATTATTTGGGAGATTTAGCATTTGAGTACAGATCTTGCAGCAGGAAGAGCTTAAGGAGGAACTATAGAACACTGTGTATTTTCAGGCAGCAAAAGCAGAGCAAAGGCTTAAATTACTCAAAGAGGCTGCAGCAGAAAGGCAGCACTGGTGTCCAAGGAGCAAAAAATCTTCTTTCACAGAAGACAGAAATAGCAGTTATTGAACCAGTAGTGGAGACCTACACTTGATAAATAAATGTTCCTAAGTTATGGAACCCAGGCTGGGGTAGATTGTTCTTTCTTCTGCTCCATCTAGGAAGGCATTGAACAAAAATCCAAGTTTCCCCACTTCCTTATTTCCCCCTCACTAGTCCAACTGGTATTTTCAAGTCTGGTTTGCCTTTATAAGTAATTTTCTCACTCTTTTCTGTGCTTAAAGTGTGCTTAGTGGAGCAGCCCTGAATTATTTCCTATATTTCCAAAAATAAATAAACTAGAAACTTCCAGCTCTTGTTTAGGAGATAAAAAGAACTCTCTTGAGTGCTATGGAACTCCAGCTTAGTTTTTCTAAATGGTCCTCTAACTCTCAATAAGCAAATCTTTAAATTTAAATTTGGGGCTCATTTAGGTTTCCTCTAGAAGAAAGAAATTGTTAGAATCACAAAGCTGCTAAGGATGTGAATTCAGGTCTAGGAGTCGAAACTCCCCCCTTTTACCTAAAGAATGGGGGAGACTAGAAGGGCCTAGAAGAAAAAGACCTGTCTCTGAGTAAGACTAGTAGTTAGGTGTGGAAGAAGTCAATAGAGGAAGAACTTTCTTTTCTGCTACATTACCACTGAGAGATTGTGTTAGAATTCATCATAATTATTCATGCAAACAGAATCTTTTATATCCTCTGAAGGTGTGTGAAACCTCGTTTCCTCTACAGTAGAACAGAGTTAATAACAGTTCCTTAACCTCTGACTTAGTTTCTTCATTTGCAAAATTGGAATAATAATTAGCATCTACCTCCCAGGACTGTTGTGAAGATAAAATGAAATAATAATTGTAAAGCCCAGTGCCTGGCACATAGTAATTGCTATATAAATGTTACTTATTATATTAGCTATTATAAAAGTATACGCATAATTTTTGAATACACATAGTTAGGATATTCTGTTGTATTTATGGGTATCAGAGGTGCTGAAGGAAGACTAGCCCTTCTGGTGTGAGGCCTTACAGAGCCCTTTTCAGCGTTGCTCATCCACCTTTGGTATCCACCTTTCACCCAATTCTGACTTGTAGTTCTAAGAAGCTGTAGCACGTGTAGCAGGGGCCAACACCCCAGTAAAACTGGATCAGTGGATGGGCAAAACCAGGCTGATGGTAACAGACAGTCCTCAAATCCAGGTGGATTTTGGTCCCAAATATGTGAAAATTTCCCCTGGAAAAAGGAGTGGATGAGCACAGTTTGTTCCAACAGCTATGAAGGTGGCTGAAGCAGGTGCTGTGGAATGCTTAGAACTTGCTTAGACATCAAAGATGCCAAGGTCATTCGCTGCATCCCAGACAATCACCGGGCATCTGACTTTTGTCTTCACTGTACTGCAGTGAGTCTGGAAGAGAAAATAAGGCTGATGACTTTGTATAACTCTGCCTCAGTTAAATCCAATTCACTCAGAAGTCCAGACATCACCCCATGATTTCATTGTTCCTCCTTGAAAATGAGAAACAAACAACAGTTATCAAATTTGTCATTTGAAGAAGCCCCTTAAATATGAGTCATATTTATTGTAAAAAAAATACAGTGCATAAATCCCTTATCAGGTAGATTTTGAGTCTGGAAGATTCCTTTTTTAAAATATGCCCTCATTTTCTACCCACACACCGTACCTAACCAGATACAACAATTCCCTGCTTCCCACTGAAGGCAGTAATGTGGTTAGGTCTTGGGATGGTTATCTCCCAGTAGGAAATAGATAATAAATTTCTGAAAGGAATAGAGAGATATTTGTTTGGACTACCTTATTTTTAAATCCTACATTATGACACCAGAGGTAAATATTTGTAGAATAAAAGAAGTCTTAGGATCTTGGAATAGATTTAAAATGAGTCTAGGAAATCTATTTCATATCAAGGATGTCTCTGTAACAAGGCATATTGACCACTCTATATCTATGCTGCAAGAGGCTAGATGATGTAGTGGATAGAGACCTGGCTTTCAGGCCAAAAAGACAGAGTAGTTCTAGTTCTATCTCTGAACCATTCAGTCTGTATGACAGAATAAGTAAGTCACTTCACTTCTCAAAACTCTAGTTAAATGTCTAAATATAAAAGAGTTATAGAGCTGCAAAGGAGTTACTGGTCTGCATTAATAGAAAAATTGTCCTCACTTGTTAGTTCCTTATACCAGTAGAAATCACTTTATCTCTCTCTATTATATATATATATATACATCTTTATATATATTGTTATATATCTACATATTATATATATGTATCTACATATCTCTATATATTTTAACTGGTTCTGCAAAAGTTCAAAGAAATTACTTGAGAGAGGTAAGATGGGATGAGTCCTTTTTCTCATTCCAAGACTGTCTTGGCTGGATTAGAAGCATATGTGCTTTAATATTTCTTATTTATTCTCTTAGAATGATCATCCAGAAGGCAGAAAGTCCAGCTGAAGTCCCTGACTCTGAAACTTACTTGCTGTATGATAACCAACAAATTATTTCATCTCTCCAAGCTTGGTTTTTCTCTTCTTTAGAGGAAGCTGGCTGGCATTGTGGATAAAGCACTGGAGTTGGAGTCAGAAGACCTGAGTTCAAATTTGACCCCAGATACTTGGTAGCTATATGACACTAGGCAGATCATTGAATTTTGTGTGCATCAGTTTCCTCCACTGTACAAAGGGAATAGTAACAGTACCTACCTGTGACGATTGCTGTGAGATACAAATGAAATAATATTTATAAAGTGCTTAGCATAGTACCTGGCACATAGTAAGTGCTTAATTAATAATTCCTTATTTCTTTCCTTCATCTAAAGCATGGAGATAATGAAGGGAAAAAAAGGCTTTTGACACCTTAAAACATTATATAAGTGGATATAGGTATTATTACTATTTAGAGTCTAGAAGAAATTTTTTTACATTCATATTCACTGTGAAAAGAAACCCCATATTTTTATTTTGTTTTCTTTTGTTTTACTATCACTTTCCTTGTTTAATTATTTTTGAGTGGACATGCCTCCCCAAGGAGGCAGAAAGGAAGCAAGTTCATTTTTATATAATCTAGTAAAAACAAATTCCAAATCAACATGAGGAAAATACTAGATGTTTTACACTTGTAAGTGCTTTCACAAAGAGAGTTCTTTTATCCCCTAAACAGGAGCTGGAAGAGCTTCTAGTTTATTTACTTGGTGAAATTTAGTAAATAACTCCAGGCTGCCCCTCCTGAGAATACTATACCCATAAGGATAGGCTCACAGACAATAGGAACAAACTCATTTATAGAGGGCAAACCAGACTTACAAATAACTATTAGTAGGGGAAACAGGGGAGAGAAAGACAGGAAAGTAAGGAAAGGTGGATTTTGGATTAATGCCTTCCAAATAGAAAGAAGAGCCTCCCCTAGTTTGGGTTCCACAATTTAAGAATTAATAAGCTTGAGGCTCTCTTCCTAGTGTGATCTCTGCTGGTTTTGCTTCTTGGTTCACACTATAAACACATTTAATAAGTACATATAATGTAAACACAAGGTAAAGGGCAGTAGGGACAAGATCCACATATGAGTTGAGTTTTGAAGGAGATTTGGGACTCTGAGAGGGAAAGAGAAAGTGTACTGCAGACAAAGGGAACCACAGTTTGTTCAAAAGCAAACATTTCTCATTTCGTAAGAGATTTGAACTGAAAAGTATAGTCCATTAGGGATAGCTCTAAATCCCTGGACCAGATTTGGGGCACGTGGGATATTCCTATGTATAATGCTACTAAGGGTGCCCTTCTCTAAGAAAGGAAATAGGATATAAATTCAGATGTTAGAATTCCAGCCACATCTGTTCTCATACAAGTTCATTATAATTACGTCCTAAATTTTGGTTGATCAGGGGAGTTCTCTGAACAACTTGTTGAGCTCACAGAGTGCTGAGCCTTAGGGAGAGGGAGGGGAGTTGATTTATTTTTGAAAGTATGGGCATCAGCAACTTGAAAAGGACTAGAAATAAATTATTTGGCTCTTTTGGAGCCACACCTTCATTCTATAAAAACATCACACTTTCAGATTCTCTGCCTTTTTTTCTGGACTAGACAGTGAAATTTTGTACTGAGGGAGAAAAGGGTGGAGAACTGTACTTTGGAATTTCTCCTCCAGAGTCCAATAAACCCTCCTGTTCATCCCTCTCTCAGCTCCAGAGATGGCTACAGACAGGGTAGTGGTAGTGTACCAAGGGTTCCGGGGACTGTGAAGAGCTGGGAAGACCCAGGACCAAAAATCTAAGCTGTGGTAACTACCAGGCTCCTCAAAGTCTTAACCAACCTCTTTTCTGCACTTGCAGTTCTCTCTCTCTCTCTCTCTCTCTCTCTCTCTCTCTCTCTCTCTCTCTCTCTCTCTCTCTCTCTCTCTCTCTCTCTCTCTCTCCCCAC
>NC_058130.1:295647966-295662148 GCF_016433145.1 Gracilinanus agilis | reverse complement strand
CTCTCTATCTCTCTCTCTCTCTCTCTCTCTCTCTCTCTCTCTCTCTCTCTCTCTCCCCACTCCACTCCCCAAGTCAAGTTCAGGCAAGTTCAATCCAGGAGTTACATACCAACATCCTTCTCATTAGCCCTTAAATGCCATGGCACTATGGCTGATGCAATTAGAATTGACTCACTAGCCATTTCCCCTGCAGCTGGGGCTGGGGTAGGGGGGTCTGTGTTTCTACCGCACATCCTTATATATTCTCTTTTCCCTTCTAGACTGATAATAGGAACTTTAAATCCAGAGAAAAACCTCAGCTTCTAGCAGTTTAATCAAAATAGCTGCAATTTGAAGCAACTACAATTCCCCAGCAGAGTTCCCACCACACTACTTTAAAATAGCAATATTGGATAATGGAAACCTATCCATTTCCCCTGGTCCTCACATTTCAAGCATATAAGACTTAACTGCTTTGAGTTATAACAGGAGGATGTGAAAAGGGCTGCTTCAAAAGGGTGGATTTAAGTTTGTAGTGAATAGAATTTTCTAAAGCAAAAAACCTATCCAGTCCAACAATGGTCCACACTCCCTGCTTCCAAAGAAAGAAAAGACCATGATTCTCTAAGCAAATCTGAACCAACTTATGGAGAGAGAGGTCATTTACTAATCCAGAGCATGAAATTTGTATGTTTTTATTATCTCAGCTTAAATAGGCTACAAACTATACAATTAGTTAGGAAATTCTCCTTTACAAAAATCCAAATTTGATACTACCTAAGTGACTTTCCATGGAAGCAGGTTCTTCAGGTTGAATTAATGTAATATGAAGTATTTTTATTTTCATTTAATTTTCATTTCTCACCTCCTCCCCCAATAAATTCACCACTCTCACTGTCGTTGTTCTTGACATTGTGAGGCAAAGTTCAGGGCAGACACCAGTTTTCCTTATATCTCTCTGACTTTAGGAAACATATGTTTCCTAAATATATCAAACAAATCTTTTCAAACTTTTACCCATACTAAATATTCTCAACATGAGTGATTCATACAATAAGCTAACTCCCTCCCTTTACTCTTTTCCCTAGTCACAGAATCAGAGGGACATAGATTTAGAGCTAGAAAGGACTCTCAGAGCTACCTTGTCCAATCCCCTCTTTTAAACTGAGACCCAATCTCTCTAGCCACCACATATCACAAAATGAGCCCAAACTTTATACATTCTAGAATGTAGTGAGATATTGGAGATCAATGTCTGTCTAAGGAATTTTTGAGAAGTGAAAAATGAGGAAGCTCACCGAAAGGAGGAAAAGAGGAGTTCCAGAAACTTCAGGTGCCACTCTATGGGAAATGATGAAAAGTACGTACTAAGATTCTAGTTTGTGTGACCTGGGCTGAAGTAAAAGAGAATGACATATCCATGGTGCTATTATACCCCACCATCCTTATCACCAACACCAACACCATATCTATTTCTTTTCCCTACCCACTTATTCTCTTTATCTAGAGTTAAGAATTCATTTGCCTTTTATTTTTTTTTGACTACTTGTCTACTAAATAACAACTAGAAAATGTTAAATAGAATATTAGCAAAGAGGCTACTAAAATATATTTTTTAAAAATCATACACCAATTTGTATTTGTACTGGGTACAGTGATGGTTCAATATTAGGAAAATTTTAAACATAATATACCAAATGAAGGGAGGAAATCATGTGATTATATTAATAGATACAGAAATAGTCATTGACAAAATAAGACATTCATTTATGTTTTGGAAAAAACATAGGAAAAACTGTCATTTCTTAATATGATAAATAACAAGTACCTAAAGCTCAGAGAAAACATTATTTGTAATGAATGTAAAATAAGATCAAGGATAAAGCAAGACTGTCCATTCTCCCCACTATTTATTTGATATAGTACTAGAAATTCTAGCAATGACAATAAGAAAATTGTAATAAGAGCACAGTCATAAAAGAAGCAGAATTATAATTTCATTGTAGATTTTATGATTTTTTTTTACTTGGAGAACCATATGTATTCAACTGAAAAATTAATCATACAATAACGATAGCAAAGTAGTAAAATATAAAATAAATCCATGAAAACCATCAGTCATTCTTTATATTTCAACAAAAGCCCTCAAGAGATAATAGAAAAAAAAAGAAATTCCACTCAAAATAACTATAGAACATATCAAATATTTGAAATTCCATTTATCAAAATGTATAATCAACAATTAACTAGGTAGAAAAAAATCTTTGCAGTAGATTTCTCTGATCAAGGTCTAATGTCTGAGATATATTTGATTTAAATATATAAGAACAAAAGCTATTTCCAATAGTCACAGAATATGAACATAGTTCCCAAAAGAAAAAATATCAGCTATTATCCATATGAAAAAATTCTTCAAATTACTAATAAGAGAAACTATAAATGAAAACAGCTCTCTGGCTCTGCCTTACACCTATCAGATTGGCAAGAGATGACAAAATGAACATGACAATTGTGGAAGGAAACATGGAAGGATAAGCAGATTAATGTTTGTGGAGGTGCTATTAAGAGAGCTAGCCATTCCATAAAGCAATTTGAAACTATGCCCCCAAAGTCATTAGGTTGTATATTTTCCTTGAAATAATTATACAATTATTTACTTATACCCTATATCCCAAAGAGCTCTGAAAAGGAAGAAAAGTAATATACATGCAAAAAAATATTCATAGCAATAATTTTTGCTGTAGCAAAAAACTAGAAACTAAGGGGAGAATCCATCAATTAGAGAATGGCTAAACAAATAAAGTTATGTGAATAAAATTGCTATTTTTTTTCTGTCATATAATTGTATCATAAGAGATGACAAAAAGGATAATTAAGAGTGATTGGTATTGTAAGAGGGAAAATTTAGGTATTTTATAGATATGTATTTAAAGTGTGGCCGCCAGGAATCAACAATTCAGGTTGATTCCGTAATTAAATCAAACCTAAGTCAGCATCGGGTTAAGGCACTTGATTTTACAATCAGGAAGGTAAAGGTATAGGAATAAAGAAAAAGGGAGAGGCCTGGGCAGAGAGAGAAGGTAAATAAATAAATTAGGCTGCAAGCCTCAAGGCCTAGCAACCAGATAGGCTAATGCCTATTTAAGGTAGAGTTTGGAAGCTGCCTAGGTAGGCCAAGGAAGTCAGCCTAACTTATCCACGTGACAATACAGAGTAGAAGCAATCTGTGGTCTCAGGAGATCCTTCAGCACCAAGTTCAAGGCAGGAACTGCCTCCACAGGAAGTGAGTAACATACTTAAAGAGATAGTGTCTTTCGACACTTCCCGTGGGTCCACCTCTAATTCAAGTGGACAAATGGCAGTCTCTACACTGATTTGGACTGCCCAAAGGGCAGTCCCTTGTACTTGATTTGTTACTTATTGTCAAGTGTGGGTAACTCATCTCCCCTCCCCACTAAGGAAAGTGAGGGTGACATAATTTCTATGCCTAGATTGAGTAGGGTTTTGACTATGAATGGGCTAGAGCTAATTCTATTTACACAGTATGGGAGGGACAGCTAAGTGAATCAGTGGATTGAGAGTCAGGCCCAGACAAGAGGACCTGGGTTCAAATCTGACCTCAGACACTCCCTAGCTGTGTGACCCTGGGCAAGTCACTTAACCTCCATTGCCTAGCCCTTATCACTCTTCTGTGTAAAAGTGAAAATTGGGAAAGCCATCTAGAAGTGTATATATTTCCATGGACATGGGAAATGTATCAAAACTACATTTCCCGTGATCCAACTGGTTTCCGTTTCCGTGTCTTTGGGCTTGGGGAGGCCGATGTCTTGAAGCAGGGAAGAGCTTAAATCTCCTGGGTTAGGAGGGAGTGGGCTCTTTGCCAGTAGCTCTTTTGCGAGTAGGCTCTTGGCCAGGAAATAGGAGACAGTAATGGAGGCGGCAGTTTTGAATGCTTACAAGCGCGTGGTCTAATGATTTTATCTATCAGCATGGCTTTAATTAAAATACTAATTTATATATTTATACAAGCCTTTATCATTTTTCATATTTATAATTTGGTGAACCAGAAGGTCGAAATTCGAACTCTAAATCTTCCAGATAGCCTAACGATAGCCATGCCTGCTTTTTGGCCATCTGGCTCAGCTCTTTTGAGCACTTTTTTAAAAAAGGAAAGTGACTTTCCTTGCCATGCTTTTGCTAAAAGCAAGAGCACGTTTTTACCTCCTGCGGGACTCAGCCGGCCAGTCCAGCCCAAACCACCTTGGGAGGGAGGTCAGGCCAGCCGATTCGGGCTTTTGGCTTTACACTAAAATGCCGGAGCCCAGCCAGTGTGTCTCTCATTGGAACCAATACATAGTATTGATTCAAAGATGGAAGGTAAGGGTTTAAAAATAAAAAGAGTGATTGGTATGAACTAAAGCTAAATGACATAAACAGAACCAGGAGAACAATTTATACTATGATTCTAACAAAGAAAAGCAACTTTTTTATTGTTAAACAATATTTTATTTTCTCTAATTACATGTAAAAACAATATTTGTTAACATTCATTGATTAAAATGTTGAGATCAAATTCTCCCTCTTTTCTACCTTTCCTCCTCTTCCCTCCCTGAAACAAAAGGCAATCTAATATAGATTTTACATGTGTTAACATGTAAAACATTTTTCCAAATTCCATTTTCTGGAAGAGATATTGAGAAGAAGAAGGAGGAGGAGAAGGAGAAGAAGAAGAAACACAGTGTGTTTTGGTCTACATTCAGACTCTATCATTTCTTTTTCTGAAGGCAGATGCCATTTTTCATGGGTCTATGGATTGTTTTGGACAATTATATTACTGAGAATAGCTAAATCAAACAATATTGCCATTACTATGTTCAATGTCTTTCTAGTTCTGCTCACATCACTTTGCATCAGTTTATATGTCTTCCCAGATTTTTCTGAAATCTTCCTGTTCAGAATTTTTTATAGCACAATAGTATTCCATTATCATCTTATGCCATAACTTGTTCAACTATTCCCCAATTGATGGACATCCCTTCAATTTCTAATTTTTTGCTTCCACAAAAAGAGCTACCATAGGGGCAGCTGGGTAGCTCAGTGGATTGAGAGTCAGGCCTAGAGACAGGAGGTCCTAGGTTTAAATCTGGCCTCAGCCACTTCCCAGCTGTGTGACCCTGGGCAAGTCACTTGACCCCCATTGCCCACCCTTACCACTCTTCCACCTAGGAGCCAATATACAGAAGTTAAGGGTTTAAAAAAAAAAAGAGCTACTATAGATATTTTAGTGAAATAGGTCCTCTTCCCTTTTTAAAAAATCTGGGTTACAGACCTAGTAATATTATTACTGGATCAAAGAATATGCACAGTTTTATAACCCTTTGGGCATAGTTCTAAATTGTTCTCCAGAACATTTGGATTGGATCACAACTTCACTGGCAGTGTGTTAGTGTCCCAATTTTCCCATATCAGCTCAGAAGAAACAACTTTGAAAAACTAAACTTTGGTCAAAATCAACCAGGACTCCAAAAGACTGATGATTCATGCTTCCCACCTCTTGATAGAGAAGTGATAGACTAGACATACAGAAGGGCACATACAATTTTTAATGTGGTCATTGTGTGGGTTTGTTTTGCTTGATGACACTTCTTTATTACAAGGGAAAGGACTTTTTGATTAGGTGGATTTGTTGTTATGTTTAAAACAAAACATATGATTTAAACAAAACTAAGATTTTGTTTCTTTGGAGGAGAAATTGGTGAGTTTGAAGGGATAGAGAAAGTATCACAATGCCAGTGATGCTTTCCTACCCCCTCAAAAAATACAAAAATACATAAAAGATCAGTATGAAATATCAAAAATTTTAAGTATAGAAGGAGACACAGATAACTAGAGCAGTTTTGGAACCAATGTGTTTTTTTATCTACTTTTAAAAAATAAGTTATGTTTAATAGTAATTCTTGATTTCATATATATAGCCCCCTTTTCCCCCTTCTCTGTAATTGGAAATGCTCTTATCTATTAATGTTTGTCAAATTCACAACAGCAATTTTTTTTTTAAAGAAATGGTGAAGGCTATACATTACACCTAGAATAATCACACTATAGCTGAAATTTGGGACCTCTACAAGCCAGCATGCCAGCAATGTATGTAAACCTCTCTTCAATGAACTATCTTCTTGTCTGTAATGACTGGTGAAAGTAGATGGCAATAGAGGACTATGAAGATTTTTTTTAAAGCCAAGAAGAAAGAGTTGTGCTGATACAAATTATAGCCTCTTGAAGGCTCCTGATAGGTTCTTCCTAAGACCACTATTCCATGATGTTATAAGGAATTAATTTAATGTTCATTCCGTCTCATTAAGAGCAGAAGTTTTATTAATATCACGTTGTCTCCTTTAAGAAACAGAGCAGACAGATCTTGCTTCAGACTCATTAAGAGGCCTATCATGAAAGAGAGAATTCTGTGAGTTCTAGGACTTATCTCTCTGACTTCCTTGGGAGCAGGTTGTTGGGTCATTCTTTCTGACAAAAATATCTACTAAGTTATTTGACTCAGTTACCTTTGAGAAGTTTGATTAACACATACAAAGCTGAAGAAGAGTGTGTTTCACTGAGAGCTTTTTTCCTGAAGGGAAGGAGGGCCTGTGTCTGAGTCTCTCTGCCAAGAGATTCTGACAGTTATCTGACAGTTATCTTCAGGCAGCTTTTGATTTTCCATAGATTATTTTAAGGAGTTTATTATAAATTTAAAGTTCATGGTTTAGCATAGATTAGTAAGATAGAACTTAACCTTAGTTTACTAAGAATAGTTTAAGGAGGCCTACTCTGTAGGCAAGAAGAAGCTGAAAAGAAAGCAGTTAGTTGGGGGGGGGGGTTATTTAGAGATTATTTAGTATAAGGTTAAGAGATTTCCTATCCAAATGCTAACTCCTAGTTTCTATCCTTCTATTTCCTCTCGCTACCTCTTCTCATAGAACATATAAATAAGAGTTGTATCTAACTCCTTCAGCCTTCCATCCACTGCCTACAAATTAGTTTAACCCCTGATAGCTTTAGTTTACTATAACCGCCTTTCAATATTGAAGCAGCTTCACAAAAGTTTCTAGTGGGTAGAACACTCAGAAGGGGGAACCAGGGACTGAGAGAAAATTTGGTGATGGGTTAAAGTCTAAGGGAAGGAGAAGTCTAAGGTGAGAATAAAGACACAAAGACAAAGAAAGTTCCGACATGAAGTAGTCAGACAGTGAGTTAGCTCTGGTAGGATAGTGCTTAATTGGAATGGAGCTCTAATGGTGAAGAATTTTACCCTTAGCCGGACAAACTGATGTTTTTATTGAGGTTACAACAGTATAGGGGGAAGAGAAAATGATAATTAGACAAGTGGTCTGATACATTAACATCATGAGGTAATCATCACAAGATACAAACTGCCACATCCTAAGACAATAGGTATAGCTAACTCTGAGATCAGGAGTTCATATGGCCCAAGGCATCCAAACTTATTTGATACAGATGTTAATTGATTGTTATTGGCAAAACAAGGAGACTGAGATAACTGACCAGTCTTCCAGATTGTAGCCTCAGGGAAGGGCTAGGAATTTGACAAGGTTAAGATTCAATTTAACTCAAGGTTACAGAAACCAATCACTAGAAATATCTTAAGAGTCAGCTTTTTGGGCACTTCTAAAATAATATATGCCTGGACTCCTACAAATGCCCATTATCAATATATTATCAGTTTAATTATAGTCATAACAATGAAGAGTCCAAGCCATTCATGCTCTTGATTCTCCAGCCTCTTCCACCTTGTGCCTTTCAATCCCCCAATTTCTAGCTCCCTTTTATGGATTAGCTCTACCTATTTAAATCCTTGAGGGTAGGAATTATCTTTTTTTAAGAAAAAAACTTGTATTTGTATTTCCAACACTTATCACAGTGCCTAGCTCCTAGGAAGTGTTCAATAAATGCTTGTTTTGTCTATCCATTTATCTGTCACCTATCTATCTCACTCTCCTTCACCCTCTGGGAAGGGGAGAGCTGAAACCTTTTGAGAAGCAAGAAATGAGAAAGCTCTTTGTCACCATAATGAAAGTCCCATATTTATAGGAATAATTTCTTCATACCCAAAGTTTAGATTGTTTTTTCCAATGTATACTGCCTTGTATTTACTAAAATAATTAGATCTACTTCCTACAATCAATGTTTTTCAAAATTCAACACTGGTATAAATTCAACTTTATAGACAAATTGTATTTCAAATAATTATTTTTTTCTAAGAGGATCCCCATCTGAGGGAAACAGGAATAAGTCTGGAATGCATGTCCTTTGGCAATACTATCTTACTTATTGGCTTTAACTACTTGATATGGTCCTCTATTGACATCCACTCTCATCAGTCAGCAGATTGGTTCAGTAATGTGAGGTTTACATATTATATATTCACATATCCCTGTTATACTATCTGTTAGAAATCTCAAATTTAAGCTATGCTGAAATCTGATGATATGACAGCTTCCTCAGTATAAGAAACATCACCTTACCTAAAATAAAAATACTTGCTCATTTGTGAAGTAGAAAAAACACTTTAACATCCTTAGCAGAGGGGGTACTACAGGGGAGTCTGGCAACAGGAACATCCTGAGGGCAGGAACAACAGGATATATTTCCTAAGCCTCAGGCACCAACTCCTCCCCTCTTTCCTCATTTGCTGAGTAATCCAGAGGTTACAGCCTATCCAAAGTAGCTAACTAATCCATGATAGTTCCCACCCTTGATTACCTTTCCCACTACTCTCCTTTTTGAGACCAGGTGCCCTTAATCATTTTTCCTTACAAGGTCTTTCTTTACCCCTTGGTTAGGAGACAGGATTGATCTCTGAAACAGAACTAGCTAAACTGGTTTTTTGTGAGTTTCACTCCTCTTGGACCACAGTTTTGACCATGGGGCTGAGGATCAAGATTGCTGTTTGGAGGTCAGAAAATGTGTGATACTGAAGGAGGCCAAGGCAGGGAGCCACTTGACCCTTGCAAAACATATCATTGCAAAACATGGCAAGCAGGCCTCTGACAAAGGGCATAGATGTGTCAACGCCCTAGTGCTAACCACAGACCCCTGACCTAGTGCTAACACCATAGTGTTAACGCCCTAAACTGTAGACCCCTGACAAGTACATGGTTGTGTCCACGCCCTAACTGCAAGAGATGCCTGCAAACCCTGTAGGCTGATAAGGGACAGGCATAAAACTCCTGTACTCAGGAGCCACAGACGGAACTCTTAGGCTGAGCTCCCCTGGTGCGCACCAGATCAATAAACGACCCTTCCTGCTTAATCGCATTGTCTGCTGGTCTTCCTTGGTGGTGGGCTATGACTCGGACCCCAACATTTGGGGGCTCTTCCACATCGATCCCCACCTTGGAACCCCTTGACAGAACGGCCAAAGGCACTACCTTGGACCAGACCTTCAGGTGAGCCAAATGAAGTGTGAGTGGTGACTGAAAGTGTGTATGGGGGAGAGGAGGACTCCCAATAAGCATACGGCTTAGTGGATGGCAGATTCTGTGCCCCGTGGGTTATATGGGGACATCCTATGCCAAGCCTTGGGGCCTATCCTGTTCTGGGATAAGGGGTTCGCCCCGCGGCATCTGTCCAAACCTCCTACCTGTTTCTGAGAGTTGACCCCGAAAGTACCGCTGTTCTGGTCCACCGAGAGGAGGCCAGTTGGGAATCTGAGGAAGTGCTTGAGAGGGGTTTGAGTTTCCACCAGGTGGGCGGAGTTTGAGTCTCCGCCCAGGTTGGGATTATTCTCAACTAGATAAAAAGACAGGGGGTTTTTGAGTCCCCCTTGGGAAGATATTGCACCCCTAGGAAAGACCGGGGGATGCCCCGCGATTCCTAGGTGACCCCTATAGACAAACTGGGACTTTTTGGCCGTAGGGGAGGGGCTGGGCGATCAGCCTATGATGGGTGGTCACCCACAGCAGGATGTTTTGACTTTACTGGTATCTCCCCCCTCCTCATCCTACTCTCTCTGATTTATCTCCTCATTTTTTCCTTAACCTCTGGACCCAGAATGGGTCAAGGCCAGTCCACACCCCTGGACCTGGTCCTTCACCATTTTGCTGATTTTAAGTCAAGAGCCACAAAACTGGGCTTGACAGTACATAAGGGAAAGCTGCAGGCCTTCTGCAACATTGAATGGCCCACTTTTGGGTACGGGTAACCCCAAGGAGGTACCTGGCAGAGCAGTGTCATTTCTGCCGTTCGGGGGCGTGTCCTCCTCCCAGGAGCGGAATGGCATCCAGACCAGGTCCCCTACATTTTGACCTGGCAGGACTTGGCTTCAGATCCTCTGCCCTGGCTAAAACCTTACACGGAGGTCGTCCACATCCTCCCAGCTTCACTAGACAATAGAACTAATCCCGGGGACTCCTCTGAGAAACCTAAAGGACCCTTTCAGCCTCCAGTCCTTCCACCACCGAGGAACCCCTCCCTGACCCTCCTCTACCACCGTCCTACCAGTCCGAACAGTCGGGCCCATGGTGGTAGGGGGTCCCCTTGTTTTCCAATATTGGCCTTTCACTTCCTCTGACCTGTATAATTGGAAACATCAAAATCCCCCTTTCTCAGGAGAGTTAGGGGACAAGGAAGTCAGCTCAGCCAATCAGATGGCTGATTGCTGAACCTGAGTACCCTTGTTAGGGTTCAAAATGGGTGGCCTCCAGAGGAACACACGAGACAATGCAATCAAAGCAGGAGAAAGCTTTATTGCCAGTACGCACTGGAGAAACTCAGCAAAGAGAGTCCCAAGGGGGTGCATTCAGAAGAGGGAATATATATGTTTCTAGGATATAGGTGCCTTTGTTTTAGGGTTAGCTAATAGCTAGACAGAGGGAGTAGGGATGCTTCCAGGTGCCACAGGATATGATTCTTAATCTTCAAGGCTTGTTCTTGTCTAGGAATCTTCAAGGCTGTTCAGTCCAGGGGCAGGGGAGGAGTTGGGGCTGTCAGCCAGGAGTTGTCCCTGGAACTGTGAGTCAGAGATAACTGCCCTGCTTGAGCCGGGCATGACATTATCCAAAAACCCCCTGCTTAATTGCCAAGTTTAGCTTTTTGGCTATAATATTCTTATAAGCTATAATATTTCTATAAGCTATAATATTTCTATAAGCTTTTTTGGCTATAACACCCTCAGTTGAAAGGGACAGTGTGCTGCAACTGTTTTAATGAGCTTTCTCACAGCAAACATTTCTTTTTTAACCATGGATCCTAAAGAACTGATTTTTTCCTTTTAAAGCATGCTTGTCATAAGGTTGTATGTTTTTGTTTATTGTTATCTTTGTCACAGTCTCGTCTCTATGTATTTTTAAATTGGACATTACAAGAAAGAGGGGGAGTTGAAAGACTGAACTTCCCACAGTCAGAAATCTTCAGCAGAGGACAAGAGCAAATATCTGTTTAATGATTTTTCCTCTTTCTTCCTTTGGATGGGCCCCCAAAGGAGTGAAAAAGAGAAAGATTCAGAGCAGAAGAGGAAGATTTTACTCCACAATTGGAAGCATTTTCACTTAAGATTTCACTTTAAGGGTTGAAGATTGCTAATGATGTTGATATGGTACAATGTAATTTTATTTTTATGGTAACTGTTTGTCAGTCAAATGTGAAATATTAACCAGATTTTATTGAGCACAAAAACTCATGGTTAGACGATTGTTAAGCAGTGAATTGAGAAGTGTCTAAATGTGGTTCTGACACAGAAAGGGAATGTTTTTTTCTATAAGGTCAGAAATTGTACTGGTTACTTTGTAAATGTAAAAGTCATTCAGAAAAAAAAGTTGAATGTTATTATTGAGAACTTATTCTACAATTTAAACTTGGGATTTTTCAAAATGAGATGTTCTTTTTAATGTATGTGCTGTCGGAACTAACAACAAGTAATCATATGACACACAAGAAGTTTTTAAGGGGTTCCGGGTTAAGATGGCGGCAGAGTAAAAAGCAGCTCTTAACCTCTCCTGACCAAAACACACAAAACTCCTCAAGGGGACATAAAAACAAGTCCAGACGAATGGAGGAACCCCACAACAGGGTGCAACGTGGAAGGTATGTGGAATCGGGACATTTCCATGCTATAAAGGGGTGAAACAGCTCTCACTAAATCGCGGGCTGAGCAACCACCCCACCCCCACCCCCACCCCTCCACACACACTACCTATAGCGCCGAAGCCAGTTAAAAAGAAATAGAGCAAGTTTGGGGCGCCCATCGAGCCATTGGCAGCTACAGGGCCTGTCCCTGAGAGCAGCAAGATTTGGGACGACCCCAATAAGCCAAAGAACGCACCCGAAATTTGAGCGCGGGAGAGCGCGGGTGTGGTTGGAGGCGTGGGTGGAGGCAGACACAGCCAGGAGCCAAAGCTCTGAAACCCTGAGTGGGGAACCAGTGTAGACGGGTATACGACTGTGGAAGCAGCACCCTGAGACTTGTAAAGGAACCCCAGCAGAGGATCAAGCAAGGGGGTCCACCAGGGGGCTTGACCTTGGAAAAAACCAGAATTCAGACCTCAGAAGCCAAAAGACCGCGGCGAGGATAAAGCTCAGAAGCTACTGGGCTAATGATGGCTACCCAGACTCAGGAAGTTCAGAAGAGAAAGCTAAACAACAAGAAAAAGAAGTCTTTAACACTCGACAACTTTTACACAGAGAAAATTCAGACAACCGAGCAAACAGAGGAGGAGAACAAACAAGCATCCGGACCCTCCTCAAATAAGGAAAACGGGTCACAAGCTATGGAAGAGTTCAAAACTGAGATTCTGAAGAAGATGGAAGAGATCTGGCAATAAAATAACAGTTTAAAAGGTAGAATCTTGCAATTGGAAAGTGAGGCTCAGAAATCAAATGAACTGATAAGCAAATTGAACACCAGAAATGACAAGATTGAAAAGATCATAGCTGAAAACGAAAAGTTTAGAGCCGAAAACCAGTCCCTAAAGCAATTAGAAGCTAATGATCTCTCAAGACAACAAGAACAAATAAAACAAAGTCAAAAGACTGAAAAAATAGAAGAAAATATGAAATATCTCAATGAGAGAGTGACAGACCAAGAAAACCGGTCTAGAAGAGACAATTTGAGAATAATTGGTCTTCCAGAAAAACCTGAAATTAATAGAAACCTGGACTCCATACTAAAAGAAATTATTCAGCAAAATTGCCCTGAAGTCCTACAACAAGAGGGCAATATAGACATTGAAAGGATTCATAGAACACCCACTACATTCGATCCAGAGAAGAAAACAGTTAGAAATATTATTGCCAAATTCAAAAGCTTTCAAGCAAAAGAAAAAATCTTACAAGAAGCCAGAAAGAGACAATTCAAATATCAAGGAACACCAATGAGGATCACATAGGGTCTGGCAGCCTCCACGCTAAAAGACCGTAAGGCTTGGAATACAATATTCAGAAAGGCAAGAGAGCTGGGCCTGCAACCACTAAATAATCCCATATCAGAAAAAGAAATTGAACAAGCCATCAAAGAACTCCCTAAGAAAAAATTGCCAGGGCCTGATGGATTCACAGTGAATTCTATCAGACATTCAAAGAGCAACTAATCCCAATACTATACAAATTATTTGATATGATAAGCAAAGAAGGAGTCCTACCAAATTCCTTTTATGACACAAATATGGTACTGATTCCAAAGCCAGGGAGATCAAAAACAGAGAAAGAAAACTATAGACCAATCTCCCTAATGAACATAGATGCAAAAATCTTAAATTGAATACTAGCAAAGAGACTCCAGCAAGTAATTAAGAAGATCATCCACCATGATCAGGTGGGATTTATAACAGGAATGCAAGGTTGGTTCAACATTAGGAAAACCATCCACATAATTGACCATATCAACAGTCTAACAAACAAAAATCACATGATCATCTCAATAGATGCTGAAAAAGCCTTTGACAAAATACAGCATCCATTCCTATTGAAAACACTGAAAAGTATAGGAATAGAAGGACCTTTCCTAAAAATAATAAACAGTATATACCTAAAACCATCAACAAACATCATATGCAATGGGGATAAATTAGAAACCTTCCCAATAAGATCAGGAGTCAAACAAGGATGCCCATTATTACCTCTATTATTCAACATAGTACTAGAAACACTAGCAGTTGCAATTAGAGAAGAAAAAGAAATTGAAGGTATCAAA
>NC_058130.1:295616722-295647566 GCF_016433145.1 Gracilinanus agilis | reverse complement strand
TGGAAAAGGAGGGTATGTCCTTCAATTGGGGAATGGCTGAACAAACTGTGGTATATGCGGGTGATGGAATACTATTGTGCTAAAAGGAATAATAAACTGGAGGAGTTCCAGGCGAACTGGAGAGACCTCCAGGAACTGATGCAGAGCGAAAGGAGCAGAGCCAGAAGAACATTGTACACAGAGACTGACATACTATGGTAAAATCAAATGTCTTCTGTACCAGCAACAATGCAATGACCCAGGACAGCTCTGAGGGATGTATGGTAAAGAACGCTACCCACATTCAGAGGAAGAACTGCAGGAGAGGAAACATATAAGAAAAGCAACTGCTTGAACGCATGGGTCGGAGTGGACATGATTGGGGATGTGGACTCGAAACTACCACACCAATGCAATCACCAACAATTTGGAAATAGGTCTTGATCAAGGACACATGACAAAACCAGTGGAAATGTGCATTGGCCATGGGTGGGGGGAGTGCGGGGGGTGAAGGGGAAAGTAGGAGCATGAATCATGTAACCATGTTAAAAATGATTATTAATAAATGTTAAAAAAGAAGAAGTTTTTAAAGTGATTAATCTGTACATAGGATTTAATAATACAAGTACGAAAATTTGGAAAAGGTGGAATTTCTAAACAGTGTTATATTTGACTAGGGTTGTATGAACTGTTTTTAAAAAAATGTGTACAATGTAAAAGAAGGAATTTGTGATCTAGAGATTAACATGTATTTAGACTCAAATTGCTAGAAAGTAATGATGAATGAATACAAAATATGTATGCATTTGGACTATAAAGAGAATTAAGTTTTTCTACCTGAATAGGTTAAGGTTGTATGATGTGCAAACTGTATGAAATTAACAAGAGAAAATTTGACCAGCCCAGGAATCTAATAGGATTACATGCAATTAAATATAGTACCTTTCCTCTTTTTACAATAATGGTAAAGGAGGAGAAGCCAGAGGAAATAAGAGTAATTGATAAAGAAATAATAGGTGTGAATTCTAGAACAAATGGTAAATCAGAATAATATTGATGGAATTTAATCAATTATGTAAGCAATACTTTGAGGTAAAGCTAAACTGGAGGTTCTATTCAGGTTTAAACAGAGGTCTGAAAGGAATAAAAGTAAATGGCTTTGAAATTCAGTTGTTTACATACTGAAAGGTTACTAAAGGACTTAAAGTTGTTTGGGAGTTGTGGAATTCAAACTAAAGTTTGTTGAAAATAATTTATTATGAAGATTTTGGCACATGCTAAATTTTAAATTGCAAATGATCTCACTTGGTAAAGAGAGATGAGAGACAAGGTTGTTAAGTCATAAAAACCTAAATCAAGCTATTTTAACTCTTCCTTGCAAACAGGAAGGAAAAGAGAGAAATACTTTTAATTGTTTCACTTTGATATTTAGGAACTGATATAGCAGCACAGTACATAAGTAAGATCTTAAAGAGTTTAAAGATGAGTATATTTTAATTGTATACTTCAGAGGGTTTAAGGAGATGTTCAAGCAAGTAAAAGTTGATAGAAAAGTCATGGATATCTTGTAAAATAGTTTTTTGCTTTTTTTGGCAGTACAGTTGTTATAAGGGTGCAAATGGTGAAACCCTGGGTTCGGGAAGGAGGCCCTTCTCAGGGATGAGAGAACTCCAAGCTTAGCTTAAAAGTACCTTTTTCAAAGAGTGTGGACATGACTCCTTGCACTCAGGCAAGTGAGTGAGGGGTCTGTCTGAGATCCTCTGGGCTTAGGCTATCAAGATGTGGCCAGAGGTGTATCTCTTGTTACAGGGGAAAGGGAATTTCCCTGTTCACAGCCTGTCTGAGTTAAGGGGAGGTTCCTTATTCACAGCTTGCCTGAGTTAAGGGGTGCAGGATCCCTGCCATCTCTGCACAATGCCCAGGTTAGTCTCAAGAAGACTGTTTTCCTCCTTGTTTATCTTTCCATCATAAGAGGTTTAAAAATATAATAGGTTTAAGTGTTTAAATTGATCAAAAATGTTTTTTTGGGTTTAAAATGATCATAAATGGTTTTTTATCTCAATGTGTTAAAATTGACTAACTTTATTATTATATTTGATTCACTGGTCTTGAAGATAGATAAGCAGCCTGCTTGTTAAAAGGCTTGCTTTAAGGTTTTTAGTGCTTAAAAGGTTTCAAATCTTGTAATTGGAAATACTACATGCTTTATGATATTCCTCTAAATGTGACTTTTATTGTTGCTAAAACATGTGCTTTAAGTGTTGTTTGAATGTAAGCAAAAGCTCATTGTAAACCTATTGTACCATAGGTTCTGTTCACTCTTCAGTGGTTACCTCAGTTTACCAATTTGTACTATGAACTGAATCTTATAATGAGCATATGCTAAAGACACAGTGCCTCAATTCTTGGGAGTTATTGATTAACATTTGAAGGGATACCAAATGGTATGTTTATTTTTGTGATGGTAACAGAGAACTAAAGGAAAGTGAAGAGGTATTAAATGTCCTGAGTATGCAGATTTGTGACAGGTAAATGGAAGTTGTGTTCTGCCTTTTAAGCAGAGGGTTTGAGGGGAAGAGAGAGAAGGAGAGATGAAAGAGAACAGATATGGAGGTGAAAGAGAATAAATAGATGTTCTAATCTTATAATTGGATCCTTAACCTTGGGGATAATTTTTAAAATTAATGTATATGGTGTTGGGGAAAGCACAAATAGTTCTGGAATTTCTCTTGGAAGTTACCCCAAAGAGATTCCTGTATGGCTTGTCTTAGTCTTTCAGATGGCCCAGGTACAGGAGATGATAACAGCCCTGATTTATATTTACTGTGGAGCTACTCAATCTAGCATTCAGGTTTTGTGACTAAAGTGTGATATGTTAATTATTGCCAAAGTATGTAAGAATAACTAAGTGATTAGCCTGGTAGGGATGTGAAAGGCTTGTTTGAGGGAATGGAAATTGTTTCCAGACTGCTGCTTAGCAGAATTTCTCTGAGCTGTAATGGGAAAGACTTGTCTTTTAAGGAAGGAAAAGGCTTCTGGGATCCAGTAGTGATATAATGCAAAAGAAAGAGAATGTTCTCTGATGGCTAGAGAGGCAATTCTAGGGCTCAACCTGAACTGGACCTCTTCTGACCATCTAGGCTATTAATCCTTGAGTGACAGCTTTGGCCTGTACATGGAGTCCCTCACTGTGTGTCCCTTGGGACCTGAGGAAATGTTTTTCCTATCTACCTTCCCTTTTTGGAGCAAGTTCCCATAATCAGCACTTAATGCAAGTTGTAAATTAATGTTTCCATCTCCCCAAACAACCTATTAGGTTAATAATTGAAAATTATCAAATTGTTAGGGAACACACTTTGAGAAGTAAGTGAAGTTTGGTGATAGATAACTTGTAGTTTGTAGCCTTAATTTACCACAACTGAAGTTTGGATCTTGACCCTGGAAATAACCCAGGGCTTTCTAGATTTCCTCCAGGATCTGGGATAAAGAAATTTATTTGTAAAGTATTGTTATTCAAGTAATTATAGATGCCATATTAATGTGGGCTTTGCAAAAGGGTTTTTTGTTTTTTTTTTTTTTTAACAGAAACATCACATGCTAACCCTGCTAACAACTTAGGGATCAAATTTCCTAAAAGGTTCAATTCCTGTCAGAGGATGATTTCTGGAGATGAAATCTGTTGGCTAAGATACCCAAATGTTAATGTTAATATCAGTTTCTATTGTGCTAATTTTCTTCTTTTGTATCTGGTGTTCTAGTTTTTGCCCCAGTCCTAGGTTCTATACTTCTGCCTTAGGGATGGATGCTCCCCCTTGTACCCTGTCTGTCAGTCTGGGGAAACAGTCTCTGGTCTCCAAGCTTCCAGGACCCTGGCATTTGCTGCAGAGATGCCCCTGAAGACCCTATGCCCACAGCTCCTCCTCCTGCTCCCCCCTCTCAGAGATTCTACGCCCCTTCTCAGCTTGAAGAAGCTACAGAAGATTGAAACCATCGACCCTCTTCCCTTAGACATTTGGAGGAGGGGAGGGGAGACAGCATGGGACCTTGTGGGACATTGTACCTCAGAGACAGCATAGAACATTGTACCCCCATAGTAAAAAAGTTTCAGGAAAATCCCTTTGCTTCCACTATGTACCTTTCCCCTATTCTTAACCCAGTACAGTCTTTCTTATCTTCCCCTGACAGGCCTAAAATACCAGAGGCTTTCTGACCCCTGACCCTAACACCCTCCTTTTTCCCTCTTGATGGATGGCTGTCAGATGCTTCCTGATTCCCTGTCCCTGTCTCTGACTGATTGCCAGATGCTTCCTGACCCCTTTGTCCAGAAATCTTATAAAAACCCTTGGCTAACATATCCAAGGGATCGGTTCAGGCATGACTCTCTATTATACTGATCAGGACCTCTTCCAAACATGGGATCGCTTATCTTCTAGGAACCCGTTACCATCGCCGTCACCCTCGCCACCCTCCTAGGGTTTTCAGGGGCAGGGGCGGGCATTGCTTCCCTCATAACACAGGCTCACAGGTTCCACCAGCTCCGCCAGGCAGTCGATGAGGACCTAGCCAGGCTGGAATCCTCTATTGCCCTTCTCGACAAGTCCCTCGCCTCCCTTGCAGAGGTAGCCCTTCAAAACCAATGAGGCCTGGATGTCCTCTTCCTTAAGGAAGGAGACCTCTGTGCAGCCCTGGGTGAAGAATGCTGCTTCTATGCTAATCGTTCTGGACTTATCAGGGACTCTCTAAGCAAGCTTTGAGAGGGCCTGGAAGCCCAGAAGAGGGAGAGAGAAAAGGCCAGCCCTTGGTATGCCCAATTATTCCACTCCTCCCCCTGGCTCGCCACCTTGATCTCCTCTCTTCTCAGACCTCTTATACTTTTAATTTTAATTCTAGCCTTTGGCCCCTGCATTCTTAACTGCCTTGTTCGCTTTATAAAAGAGCACTTAAGTACTGTCCAGATAATGACCCTCAGCCAACAGTATCAACCCCTAGCCACTATCAGGCCCCAATCTGGAAGCAATGAGCTGGTCCAGCAGGACAAGCCTTCTCCCTGGCCCTTAGAGAAAAAGAAGTAGGGAATGAAGGAGGCCAAGGCAGGGAGCCACTTGACCCTTCCAAAACATATCATTGCAAGACATGGCAAGCAGGCCCCTGACAAAGGGCATAGATGTGTCAACGCCCTAGTGCTAACCACAGACCCCTGACCCAGTGCTAACACCATAGTGTTAACGCCCTAAACTGTAGACCCCTGACAAGTACATGGATGTGTCCACGCCCTAACTGCAAGAGATGCCTGCAAACCCTGTAGGCTGATAAGGGACAGGCATAAAACTCCTGTACTCAGGAGCCACAGACGGAACTCTTAGGCTGAGCTCCCCTGGTGCGCACCAGATCAATAAACGACCCTTCCTGCTTAATTGCATTGTCTGCTGGTCTTCCTTGGTGGTGGGCTATGACTTGGACCCCAACAATACAATGGAATTTGGTTGTAGATTTCACAAAGGGAAATCCCCATATCCCTTACTCAGCCTTCCTAATTGGTATAGCTGTTACTGATATCGTCAGTGTTTGCAAATTTCCTACAATATTTAATTGCTAAATTAGCAGCATCAATCCTTTTTCTAGAGGTTGGGGAACTGGACAAGACAGGGATCTGATCTGGATAGAATAATTGATTTAAAACTTTAAGACACCTCAAAACCACTGAGTCCAAAGTTCTCATTTTAAATATGAAGAAACCAAGATACAGACAGCTTTGCAGTCATGTAGCTAGTAAATATTTGAAGTAAAATTAGAACCCAGGTCTTCCTGCCTTGAGTCCTAGTGCTCTATATACTACACTGGTTCCCACTTACTAGAAGATCCATTCTATTCAATGCCTAAATCCTTTGGGATTCAATTCAATTAAATACTCAGTTACTTTTGATAGTAAGTACTAGACACTATTCAATGGTGGGGATTTAAAAGCAAAAAGTAAATACCATTAAGGGAATTTCTGAGAGAAAGAAAAAAAGCTTCTCTCTTTCTTCTTTTCCTTCTCTTCCTTCTCTTTCTTTCTTTCTTTCTTTCTTTCTTTCTTTCTTTCTTTCTTTCTTCCTTTCTTCCTTTCTTCCTTTCTTTCTTTTTCTATTTCTTTCTCCATGACCCTTCTTCATTCCTATATTCTTAACTTCCTGGGGGGGGGCAAATATAAATTGATCCAAGAATGTCCAACTCCTTTTAAATTTAACCAATTTAAATCGACCAAACTGCTATTTATTTACCCTCATATCTCTATGGATATTCTATCAAACTTTCTGGATTTGGCAAGAAATTGAAATTTAGTTCATGCTCCTATACTAAGATATTCAGACTTTGTTTTGGTTTTCAACATATGATTTGTGGGAAGTAAAGAATTGTATTCGTTTAGTCAGGTTTCAGATGATCATTTTTTTCCCTTTCTCTTGTATTAAGGGCACATTCATGATAACAAATAATAGAAGGAAGCATTTTTAAGATAATGTCCAGGATCAGGATTACAGCTTTTAAAATTCTCTGTATATGCACACAGATCGTATTACCTTTGGGAAAGCTCTTACTAATCTAAATGGTAGAGCTATTTCAACAAATCTACTGTAATAATAAAAAGTCGTCTTATCACTCTTTGCTCTCAGTAAATTTACCATTCTTTGATAAGGTTGCAAACAACTGGGAAGTAATTGATCTGTAATTAGTGGGGCAACTGCAAAAGTAGACTTGGCTGGGATTTCATCATTTATCTGCCCAGAGCTGTGCATCCTGTTCTCCAATGCTAAATTATTTAGCTTTCCTTTCAAATACAAATGGTCTCATGCCTCTTCCATTATTTTAAGAACTTTCTGAAGACAAGGGTAACATTTAAATTTCTGATTATCTGTCACTAGTGGAATTCTGATTCCTATTCCAAGGATGGAAGGAGCTCACTTTTCACATGACTTGCCATTTACTTAGCAAAACTAAAGCTTGCCTCTTCTCATGAATGAGAGGAACAGGGGGCCCTTTGATCTGAACCAAACTTGCACAATTTATCTTTTAAATGCACTAAAGCTTTTGATAAATGTCAATTTGACAATTAAACTCTTCAAGGGCCACAATCCATCACCATCACCAGTTCTATTTTTAAGGTTCAGTCAGCTATAACATTTTTCACAAGTCTGCAGCATGCGGAAGTCAGAAGCGGAAATGATTGCTTTTAGGTCCTTCCCTAGTTCTTTTACCATGTTGTCTTTTTATCTTTTTTTCTTAGCAAAATGGTTATGATCTCCTCCTCCAGGATGGGGTGCATGACTGAGAGTTCACAACCTTCTTTCTACTGAAAGGAAAAGAATACATAATTCCCAAGAGCTACTCTTTCTGGATATTGTATGCTCTCTCTCTCTGTCTCTCTCTCTTTCTCTCTCTTTCTCTCTCTCTTCTCCCCCCCCCCAAAACTAAGAACTGAAAGAGAAAGAAAGAATATATTTCCTATAATATGCCCCAAACTTTTTTGACAATAAATTGCTATATTAATTTGCCTTTTAAGCAAATGTGGCTCTTTCTTTTTAGTATTTCCACATACAAGTTAAGTGAATAGTTTGTTCAGTATTCAAGGCATTAAAAAAGAGAAGCCAGAGTAGAAGTCCTGACTTCTGACTCTAGTTCCATCTGTGTCTTGTATTTACCACTTACTTCGAAAAGGTCAGTGGAGAGGTCAGAGTGTCAGGGCTTTAGATGTTGGTTGGAGGGTATACCAAATAAATAGCAGACAAGTAGCTTTCAGTTTGATTTCAGGTTAGAAAGGCCATTCTATGCTTCAGGCTATGGGACCTTCAAAAGCCCTCTCCTGAATAATCCTCAGCCCTAAAAATGCCTCTTTGAGAGCTCTGAATGCACACTTCTTTTGGTGCTTGTTAAGCAAAAGCATGGTGTTAGGTACTGTTATAGAATGCTGAGTCTTGACTCTTTGGACTTACATTCAAAGGCATTTCCTCCTTTTTCGCCCTTATTCCATGAAAGCAGCAACACTGCTGGCAAAATAACAAATCTGATGTGTTATTAAATACTCCACATGAAAGGTCATTTCCCACTCCATGATTACCAAAGTATCCCTAAGAGATGAATATGGAAGGGTGTTTCAGACATAGCATCTGACCTCTGTCATCTCCTCAAACACGATTTTTTAAACAGAGAATATTGCTATTACACAATGTAGAATACCTTCCAAGACCAAAGTTGGCACGAATATGAGTCTATCTTTTTAAAAAGTCAATATTGTAATTAGGCTCATAAAAAAGGAAAGTTACTACATCACATGATAAAGCTGCTGAAAATACATAGACAAGATGTTCAAATGACTGCATGCTTTCTTCCTGCAACATAAAGGACAGAGGAAAAAAATACCATAATCATTAATATCTCTTGGAGCAACAATGAAAAGAACTGATTGGCCTACTGAAGAACATCTCTCTATTTCCAGAGCTGGTTAATTTTGTGGATGGACTATTGTGTACTATTGTCCATCATAGGATTATAGAGGTTTAATGTGACTATAGACCACAATATAAATTGGAGCGATTTTTGCAGCATATTTTAGAGAGTAAAGAAATGTAGGTCACAAATTCAAACTTTCTCTCTCTCGAAAGCATTTAATAGGTGTGACTATTCAAGGAAATGTACCAAATGTCCAAGGTTATATCATGATAGTAAAAATGTTTATCTGGCAACATCCCATTTTCACTAGGATTATAGTTCAAGGGCCTCAAGTGTTTTTAGGGGTCATCTAGTCCAATTCTCATTTTTCAGATGAGTAAAATGATAGGTGAGAATCTATCTATTCTATAAGTGACTAGAAGAAAAAAAACCCTTCACATGTAAAGGAAAAGATATTCAATAAAATGATATACCCAAAGTCACACAGAACCAAAATTTGAACTCAGCTCTTACAGATCCAAGTTTATCATTTCTTCCACTGAATTCCAGTTTAGTAGAGTATCATGCTAGGAACTGACTTAAAGATGAAGCTACCTTACATTAAACTATTTGAGTATTTTTTACCTGAACCTATTTTATAGGGCCAAGATAAAAACAACTTTATGCAGCAGTCTATTCCACAATGTGACAAAGAGGTTCAAAATATGTCCATGTCAGAGCACTACATTAACAATGCTTTACTGAACTAGATTCAACAAATACTATTAAAATAAAATGTCTATAGAAAAAATGTTTTCATAAATCTTGATCTGGGAAGATGTAGGTATGCTTTACTTTTTTAGGATTCTTTATTTTATTGGTGAGAATCTATCTTTCAGATGATGCAGATCACCTTAATAGATTTGTGATTTTGTGAATTTGAAATCACCAAAAGAATTAAGCATCTGGTAGCCCACTTTCTGGTGATAAAGCTTTCTGAGTTAGGCTGATCTTTATGCGGCAGGCACACAGTGTTCACCAGGTCTTTACTTGAAGCCTTTCTAGTTTTATAGTATCCAACAGAGCTTGTAGCATAACTTTGAAGAATGTAGGATCATTTTCATTTTGGATGAGAGGTTAGAGGTGAGCATTAGAGGAAAAACAAATTTAGCAAAATCCTTGCTATTTATTTAAATGTGGAGTACTTTTTGTTGTAATTGTATTTGCATTTTGGAGTCTGAAAAGAGAAGAGTAAAAGCGATGAGTGAGATAATGATTAAATGGCCAAAAGATATGGGGAAAAAATTGTTCTCAAAAGAATTTCAAATTATCAGCAACCACATAAAAATACTCCATATCATTAATAATATGGAAAATGCAAATCAAACTATTCCAGACTTCTAAACATAGAAAGTGTCATTCAAAAGAACCCATACCTTACTTCCAGAATTTCCTATGTTTCAAATTCAAAGACATGTAGTGGTTAAATTTAGCAATTTCAACAACAAAACAAATTCTTTAACTGACTAGACAAAAAAAAAACCCTTCATATATAAAGGAATGGAAATTCAAATATTTAATATGGTTTCATACCCACCAGAATCTGAAAGAGGGAATGAAACAATGTGTGTCCCAAAAAGAGAAGATGAGACTTCCAGGCCAAGATGGCCACAGAGTAGAAGCAAGGGGCTTCTTCTCCTCACTACCTACCCATATAAAATTCCATAAAAGGACAAAAATCAAAATCAAATGAGCAAAGGGGATCATGTATAGGGCTCAGTCTTGAAGGTAGGCAGGGCTTGGGCATTTCCACAATATAAGGGGGTAAAATTAATCCTACCAAAGTGTGAGCTGATCACCCCTCCCCCACTCAACCTATGACATCAGAGTTGGCATGAGCATGCCAGACTTGGAGCAAGTGTGGAATAATCTCTAGGTCCTCAGGGGCTGGCAGAGGAAACCACAGACTTACCCCAGAGAGAAGCAAGACTTGGGGCCCCAGGAGGCTGAGGAACATGGAGATTAGGTATAGAGATAGGGCAGAGGGGGGAGGGGAAGGAACATGAAGATTGGGCACAGAGATAGGGCAGAGAGGGATGCATACAGAAGACCTACCAGAGACTGAAAAATAGACTAAGGGCAAAAACCTCTCTGTATCTTGATACAAAGATCTGCCTACCCTCCTCACTCAGACTTCTGATTGGGAAGAAAAGTAAAAACTAATAAAGCAATGGCCACCAACACCCAAGAACTGGAATCTACAACTGCGCTCCCCCCAAAACAAGAAAAAACCTCTGATCCTCTATAATTTCTGTGGAGAAAAACTCCAGACAGCAGAGGATGACAAGCAAGCAAACACATCCAAACCTTCCAAAAAAAATGGAAATTGGTCACAAGCTCTTGGGGAGCTCAGATTTGAAATAATGAACAAAGTAAGAAAGATAGAAGAAACTTGGCAAGAAAAGTGGGAAATAGTTCAAAAAGAAAATAACAGTTTAAAAGACAGAATCTCTCACTTGGAAAAAGAAGCCCAGAAATCAAATGATACAAGAAGAAATTGAAGACCAGAATTGACCTTCTAGAAGCCATGGAAAGCAGGATAGACCAAACCAAAAAGGGAAATCAAAAGATCATAGCGGAAAACCAGTCTTTAAAAACTAGAATTGGGCAAGTAGAAGCTAATGACCTAACAAGATAGCAAGAATTAATAAAGCAAAATCAAAAGAATGACAAATTACAAGGAAACATGAAATATCTCATTGAGAAGATGGCTGACTTGAAAAACAGGTCCAGGAGAGACAATTTGAGAATCATAGGCCTACCTGAAAATCTGGAAATAAACAGAAACCTTGACATCATACTACAAGTAATTATCCAAGAAAACTGCCCTGACATTCTTGAACAAGAGGGCAAAATAGACATTGAAAGAGTCCATATATAGATTACCCTCTACATTAAATCCTCAAAAGACAACCCCCAGGAATATAATTGCCAAATTCAAGAGCTTCCAAGGAAGGAGAAAGTATTGCAAGAAGTCAAAAAGAGACAATTCAGATATCAAGGAGTACCAATTAGGATTACATAGGATCTGGCAGCCTCCACACTAAAGGACTACAAGATTTTGAATATGATATTCCGAAAGACAAGAGAATTGGGCCTACAACCAAGTATTACCTAACCACCAAAACTGACTATATGCTTCCAGGGAAAAGTATGGGCATTTAAAAAATAGATTTCCAAATATTTATAAAGAAAAGACCAGAACTAAATGGAAAATTTGATGTCCAAATATAAAACTCAAGAGAAATAGGAAAAGGTAAACAAGCAAGAGAGGGAATTTTTTTTTCTTTTAAGGGCTTTAGTAAGGTCAGATTGTTTATACTCCTATATGAAAAAATTATATTTGTAACTCTCAAAAACTGTATTAGCTATCATAGTAGTTAGAAGAATTATTCATAGATAGTAGTTGAGGTACTAAGTGGTTTATAGTGATATGTAAAAAAAGAAATAAGGGGGAATAGAAGATGGCACCAAGAAAAACTTTAAGGAATAAGAAAAATAGGATAAATTATACTACAAAAAAGAGGTGCATGGGAGGGAGAGGGGAAGAATATTATTATAAGAAGGAGAGGAAGAGAGTGCCAGTAGGTAATAGTTAAACCTTACTCTCAGTGGAATCAACTCTGAGAGGGAAGAGCATCTAGATCCATTCAGATATCAAATACTATCTTACCCTACAGGGAAGTTGAGAGGGATAAACTTAGTGGGCGGAGTGGGACAGGGAATACTAAGCGGGAGGAAAAGAGAGGGGGGAGCAAATTCAATATACCCCAAAGAAAAATATAAGGGGAATAAGAAGGGACAGGGGTGGGAAATTAAATAAAATAAGGGTGGGGATTAGGGGGACTGATTAAAAGCAAAACACTGGCGTAGAAGGAAAGAGTAAAAGAAGGAAGGGCAAGACTACAAGAGGAAATCAGAATTAGAAGGTGCTCAAAATGATATCTTGCAAACTTTAACCTAACTATCAATAAAAGAAAAAGAGGCATTAGAAGTGCTCTTACAAAGAAAACAGACCTGAGCAAGTTATTTGCTTTGCAAACACCCTTGGCAACACAAATATAAGACAAATAAATACAGTAGCCTAGGAAGATACAGGTAATGAAATAAATTACACCAGAAAAAATTATGATATAACATTGAATAGGAGAAAGAAAACTGCCTTGTAAGGTGGGATAGTGTTGATTAGATCTTAGAAGGTTTCCTGTATATGAAGACCAATATCATTGAATCTAGAGGACAAAATGTGGCTTTAGAAATAGAAATAGTCTAGAGAAGTACATTTCAAGTTGTAACACAAGCTAAATTCTAGACCTTTATCAATAACTATCTGATGAATTTCTTCATCCAGGAGACTCAAAATTAAATATGTCCAAAACAATAATACTTATATTTCCCTCAGACCCATTACTCCTCCTAACACATTTAGTTCTGTTGAAAATAAAACCACCAGGTATTGAAGCCAAGATGGTGGCATAGTAGCAGGGAAATCCTGAAACTGCTCTGAATATCCTTCCAAACTGATCTTTAAAAAGTGTCTCAAAAGGACAGAAGTCAAAGCAGGATGAGAGAGAGGTCCTTCCACAAAACGCAACGTGAAAGTGTGATATTGGAAATTTAGGGTTCCTTGAGGTTCCTCAAACTTAATATTGAGACCCATGATATAAACTTCCTGTGGACATTTAGAGGACTTGAAAACTACATTTCCTATGATTCCTCTTGTGTAGTACAGGTGGGCAGGAAGTGTGATTACATAGACAAAGGTATAAAGTCTCAGAAATTGATTGGGATGCTTTTTTTGCTATGATGCAGCCAGGTGGGCAGAAGATATGGCGGGCAATTTGAATTAGACCTTATCAGGCACATGGCATGATTACCAATATGGATTACAATAAAAACATAATATTTTTATATATACCCTTCTATATTAATTTTATTTGTAACAGTCTGGCGACTACGAAGGAACTTTGGAAATTGGACTCTCTATTTTTCTGATAACCTACCAAGCCATGAAACTCCGAGAGTATTTAAAATCCTCTCCAGATCTATGGACATGCTTCTGCCTGTAATGCAGATTTTAGCATTGCCATGTTTGGCTTAGGCAATCCTGTCAGTTGCCCTGGATGGAATGTTGACGGTGGCATGTGCCATGTGCCAGGTGCCAACTGGCAGTTGAACTGAGAGTATAAAAGGCCCTGGAAACCCAAGCCTGGGTTCTGTTTTCCCCTGACTTCACCCTGATCTATCTTTTACCCCTCACCTCCCTCTGGGACCCCAGGTTGAGGGAGGAGAACGTGGGTAGGAAATTAGGATAGTTTAGATTTTAGGACCAATCTTCACACCAGCTTAACAATATCTATTTTCAACATTAACTAAATTAGTCAGTAGATATGATCAATTTCTTGACCAGAGACTGCTTAGCTCTGACCAAGTGCTGTCAGCCATCGGGCAGCCAAGACCATCTTAGGACCTTTGCCAGCTTCAGCCAGGCAAACCATACCAACAGTTTAGCAAAAACCAAACCTTCTTACCTTTGCTTTGTTCCTTCCCCAGTTGTCAATAAATCCCATAGCCTTCAACCAGAGAATCCTGTGGTTGTTTCTTACCACCAAAGGCTAAGGAGGACAAGCAACAAGGAGAAAATTCTGAACTATTAAGGTTGAATGAAACTCCATTACTGTGGGCAGGAAGCTCTAACATCCACTTCCTGCCGGTCTACCATTATCCAATAGGAGGCAGTTTCCTCAGCAGGGAGGGGCCAGCTGCCTGACATCTTTTTTTTTTAATTCTAAGATTTTATTTTATTTTAGACATTTATTAATATTTATTTTTTAGAAAAGTTAACATGGTTACATAATTCATGCTCTTACTTTCCCCTTCACCTCCCTGTTCCCCCCACCCCATGGCTAATGCATATTTCCACTGGTTTTAACATGTGGCATTGATCAAGACCTATTTCCAAATTGTTGATAGTTGCATTGGTTTAGAGTCTACATCCCCAATCATGTCCGCCTCAACCCATGCGCTGAAGCAGTTGTTTTTCTTCTGTTTCCACTCCTGTAGTTCTTCCTCTGAATGTGGGTAGTGTTCTTTACCATAAATCCCTCAGAATTGTCCTGGGTCATTGCATTGCTGCTAGTATAGAAGTCCATTACATTCTATTTCACCACAGTGTATTGGTCTCTGTGTACAATATTCTTCTGGCTCTGCTCCTTTCACTCTGTATCAATTCCTGGAGGTCTTTCCAGTTCACATGAAATTCCTCCAGTTTATTATTCCTTTGAGCACAATAGTATTCCATCACCAGTATATACCACAATTTGTTCAGCCATTCCCCAATTAGAGGGCATACCCTCATTTTCCAGTTCTTTGCCACCACAAAAAGTGCAGCTATAAATATTTTCATACAAGTCTGTTTATCTATGATCTCTTTGGGGTACAAACCCAACAATGGTATGGCTGGATCAAAGGGCAGACATTCTTTTATAGCCCTTTGAGCATAGTTCCAAAATGCCAGCCAGAATTGTTGGATCAGTTCACAGCTCCACCAGCAATGCATTAATGTCCCAGTTTTGCCACATCCCCTCCAGCATTCATTACTGTCCCCTTCTTTCATTTTAGCCAATCTGCTAGGTGTGAGGTGGTACCTCAGAGTTGTTTTGATTTGCATTTCTCTAATTATTAGAGATTTAGAACACTTTCTTATGTGCTTATTGATAGTTTTGATTTCTTCATCTGAAAATTGCCTATTCATGTCTCTTGCCCATTTATCAATTGGGGAATCAGCTGCCTGACATCTTAAAGGAGCAGAGCAGCTATCAGTAAGGTTCACTGGGCACTCAACCTCTGGGTTTGGATTTGAACTTAAAGAAAGTTCATTCCCAGCTGCGTTTGCTCATTCTTTCACAGCAAACAACTTCAACCTCCTGCTGGGTTTGTACCAGCTCAAGGTCCCTAGTGATCCTTCAGCCCTCATAACATGCCATTTTTACACTTTTCTTTTTGGCCACTTTGCTCAGTTCTTTTGATAAATTTTTTGAAAGGGGAAAATTATTTTTCTGCACCCTGCTATTTTCCTTTGAGGAACTTTTCAGGGAAAGGGGAAAGTGGCTTTGCTCTCCATGTTTTTGCTGATAGCAACAGTTTATTTTTGCCTTAGATGCTATCAGCCGGCAGAAAAGCAGAAATAATAAATGCAACTTTTTTAAGATCATGAGATAAAAGTTATAATTAATAAGGGTTCATAGAGAGGCAAATTAAAAATTAATTGGAAATTAAATAATTCTTCAAAACTGGTGTGTTAAAGAATAAATCAGAAACAATCACTGATTTCATTGAAGAGAATAACAATGAGGCGACAACATATCAAAATTTATCAGATATAGCCAAAGCAATACCCAGGGGGAAAACATATCTCTGAGTGTCTATCTCAACAAAAAAGAAAAAGGATCAATAAATTGGGCATAAAACTAAAAAAAAATAGAAAAACAACAAATTTTAAATCCAAATTAGAAATCCTAAGACTAAAAGGAGAAATTAATAAAACTAAAAGTAAAAGAACTATTGAACTAATAAATAAGACTAGAAGCTGATATTTTGGAAAAAAAAAACAAATAAAATAGATAAAGTATTGGTTAATCTAATTTAAAGAAAGAAGAGAATCAAATTTTGAACAATATCAAAAATGAAAAAGACAATCTCACCTCTAATGAAGAGGAAATTAAGGCAATCATTAAGAGGTATTTTTCCCAATTAGATGAAAGTAAATAAGACAGTCTAGGTGAAATGGATAAATATTTACAAAAAATATAAATTGCCTAGATTAACAAAAGAGGGAATAGAATACTTAAATAATCCCATCTCAGAAAAAGAAATTGAACAAGCCATAAAGGAACTCCCCAAGAAAACATCCCCAGGGTCAAATGGATTCTCAAGTGAATTCTATCAAACATTTAAAGATTAACTAATACTAATACTCTACAAATTATTTGACAAAATAAGCAAAGAAGGAGTCTTACCAAATTCTTTTTATGACATAAATATGGTACTGATTAGGAAAATTCACATAATTGACCATATCAATAACCAAACTAATAGAAATCTCATGATTATCTCAAGAGGCAGAAAAAGCCTTTGATCAAAAAGTGATAGCCACTCCTATTGAAAACACTAGAAAGTATAGGAATAAAAGAGCCTTTCTTCAAAAATAATAAACAGTATTTATTTAAAACCATCAGTAAGTATCATCTGCAATGGGAATAAGTTAGAAGCCTTCCCACAAGATCAGGAGTGAAGCAAAGATGCCCATTATAACCGCTATTATTTAATATTGTATTAGAAATGCTAGCAGTAGAAATTAGAGAAGAAAAAGAATAGAAGGGATTAGAGTAGGCAACGAGGAAACTAAGCTATCACTCTTTACAGATGATATGATGTATCTTTAGAGATATCCAAGAATATCAATTTATTATACTTAGAGAATCCAAGAAAATCAACTAAAAAGCTAGTGGAAATAATTAATAACTTTGGCAAAGTTGCAGGATACATAATGAACCCACATAAATCATCAGCATTTCTATATATTTCCAACAAAGCTCAGCAGCAACAGTTAGAAAGAGAAATTCCATTTTCTAGACCAGTGATGGGCAAACTATGGCCCCCCTTAAATGTTCTATCCTGCCCTAAGACATTATCCCTAATCTGATGAATACAACAAGTAAGATACAATACAATACAAAGAAACACACTGACAGATGAGCATTTCCTTTCCTTTGGCCTCCAAATAAATTATTTAAAAATAAAATAAAGTGGAAAAACTTCATAGGAACCCATTAAATAAATATATTGTTGGGGGCAGCTGGGTAGTTCAGTGGATTGAGAGCCAGGCCTAGAGACAGGAGGTCCTAGGTTCAAATCCGGCCTCAGACACTTCCCAGCTGTGTGACCCTGGGCAAGTCACTTGACCCCCATTGCCTACTCTTCTGCCTTGGAGCCAATACATAGTATTGACTTCAGGACAGAAGGTAAGGGTTAAATACAAACAAACAAACAAACAAACAAACAAATAAATAAATAAATATATTGTTTACTTTAAAAAAGTAAAACCACTAATTTTCTGCTTCTTGGCTTTGCTACATTGGAGTCATCATTTTTACTTCTCTTACTCTCTCTCTCTCTCTCTCTCTCTCTCTCTCTCTCCTTCACACACACACACACACACACACACACACACACACACACACACACACACAGAGATCTGTCAACCCTTATCTATTTTACCTCCACATCTCCTGATTCCATTTCTTTCATTCTACCATATTCTATCATTGATGCTAATTCAGCTGCTCCCCTTATGCCACAAACATTTTTACAACAGCCTCCAGTTTATAGTTTTCCAACTTCTAATTTTTCTTATTCACGATCTGTCCTCCAAAATTTACAATAACAAATTATTAACATTAATGATAATATATTATCATTCCTAAAGCATTACAAGTCTTAAATGTTACTTTCCTATTAAAAATCTTGACTATTACTTCCTAGGTCAATCTACAATTTCTTCTTCTATGCCTGGAATTTATTTAAAGCCTCCACAGAGTAGAGCCCATCTACCTTCCTCTTAATTCCCAGGAACACTAGGTGAATTGGTTTACTAGTTATTTCCAGAACTAAATTAGCATCTTAAATCTCTTTGCCTTTGCATAAACTGTCCCCCATGCTTGATATGCTTTCCTTCCTCACCTTTACCTTTTCAGATTTCTAAATTCTTTCAACACTCAGCTTAACTGTCTCTTCCTAAGGCTTCTGCCTTTTCTGATAACCCTAGTTCCATCTGAAATTATTATTATTTTTTTTAATTTTAAACCCTCAACTTCTGTGTATTGACTTATAGGTGGAAGATTGGTAAGGGTAGGCAATGGGGGTCAAGTGACTTGCCCAGGGTCACACAGCTGGGAAGTGTCTGAGGCCGGATTTGAACCTAGGACCTCCTGTCTCTAGGCCTGGCTCTCAATCCACTGAGCTACCCAGCTGCCCTCCATCTGAAATTATTTTGTATTTTCTTATCTGTGTCAGTTATGTCTTTGAATCTCTAATATCTTTCACATTGCTTTACACACAGTAGGTGCTTAATAATATTTATTCAGTTGAAATGAATTGATGAGAGAAGAGTTAGTTAAGCTTACTACCTCCCATTATTCCATCTAATGCAATGTAGCCATGGAATTGATGATGATTTTGAATGTTCTTGGTGAGTCCCAGCTTATAATATTTTAGGTTATAAATGACAATACGGAGTATTTCACAAATATGAACAGAAATAAATGGCAGAGGATGGCAGTTGTTTTGGATATGGAGTAGCTAGCTCTAGTGGATTTTACTAATAAATCTCAAAGAATATAATACATGAGAGTAACTTTGAAGCACCTTTTCTTTTCTGGTTTTCTTTTTGTTGGAAATTATATAAAAGTTTAAAATATATCTATCAATCAGAGATTGAAGACTATTTCCAAATTAATATAATAAGTAACAATTAATGACATATCATTTTTAGCCATAGAAAATGAGAGTTGGAGCCAGTAAAGACTGATATTTTCAGAAATGAGGAAGAAATTATAAATGTTGAGCTTAGGTAGGAAAAATTCAGAAAAAAAGAATACGTGACTAGATTTTATTTCTTTTTAGTACATAACGAGGGTATTAGATTGTTAAAATTTATCATGAAATGTAAATCTAAAGATATTATTCTATATATCCTTGTACTTTATGTACTTGAAAATCCTCAGATGTACTTGGCCCTCTCTGTTTCATTCAACAGTTCATAAATACTGAAGTAATTTTGGAAAGTGGGAGAGGGATAATATACTATCTATTTTCCCAAGTACTTCTCCTTTGTTCTTTTTTGGAGCTTATACTCAATGGATACTTGAGGTCATTGGCATCATTATGCCTTCTACCAGTGCAGAATGCAAACTACCACATTTATGTCCATCTCTTTCTTTAAAACCTCTATAGACAAGTCATGTGGCCACTAGAAGTCTAATATAACACATTGAAAATCGAAGGGCTCTCAGTCAATTGGGTAATGGCTGAACAAATTGTGGTATATGATGGTGATAGAATACTGTTGTGCTATAAAAAATTATGAACAGGATAAATTCAGAAAGAGCTGGAAAGACCTTCATGGACTGATGCAGAGTGAAATAAGCAGAACCAGGAGGACATTGTATACAGTACCAGCAGTTTTGTGAAATGATCAACTGTCATAGATATAACTTCTCTCAGCAATACAATATTTCAGGACAGTTCTGAGGGACTTATAAAAAAGAATGCTATCCATCTCTAGAGAAATAATTGTTGGAGTTGGAATGCAGATCAAAGTATATGATTTTTCACTTTAGTTTATTTGGGTTTTGTTTTGGGTTTTTTGTTTTATATTAACATTCCCTTACAAAAATGAACAATATGGAAATATGTTTTGCACAATAATACATATATAACCCAGACAGAATTGCTTACCAGTTCTGGGAAGAGGGAGGGAAGGGAAGAAGGAATTTAAATTTCAATCATATAACTTTAGAAGATTTATGTGGGAAAAAATTATTACATGTAATTGATAAAATAAAATATTTTTATAATAAAAAATTAACATACCATGGATAACTTGGACAGCTAGATCACACTTATGCTATATGACAGATCTACCTCTTTTTTAAAAAAATTAATATGTATATTTGATGTCATCTATACCCCTTCTTGAGCACAGACCATCACTAGAAATACGCTGTAGCCTTATTACACCTATGCTACGTTTAGATTGCCCTTTTTTTTTTTTAAACCCTTGTACTTCGCTGTATTGTCCCATAGGTGGAAGATTGGTAAGGGTGGGCAATGGGGGTCAAGTGACTTGCCCAGGGTCACACAACTGGGAAGTGACTGAGGCCGGGTTTGAACCTAGGACCTCCTGTCTCTAGACCCGACTCTCACTCCACTGAGCTACCCAGCTGCCCCCTAGATTGCCCTTTTGTAAATTTAATTCTGCAGAGATTTTAAGATTTGATAATTTGTTGCTAAAAGTAGCACCAGGTTCCCAGGTCTCAAAAAATGAGTATGTGTGGTAGGGAATAGACTAGGATCACTGAACGCATTTAATAGGCTCTTACAAACATTTTTTCCCTAAAGGGAGAGGGACTATAAGGAAACAACATCTACCAATGTGGGTTTGTAACTTCTTTGTAACTTATATAGTCTTAAGGAACTGAGAGGATAAGATCTTTGCCCAGGGTCACACAGCTAGGATGTGTTAGAAACAGGACTTTCTTTCTGGATCTCCAGCCCACCCATTACACCATGCTGTTGAGTCTTCTATGTTCACAAAAAATTAGTGGTATTTTTTTTTCTTACCTTTAGATGTTGTGACTTCTGCAAATAACAAGGGCACAATAACTTATGCAAGTAACAGTCAGGCACAATAAGTGGAAATCAAAAATCTGTTTAATAGTATGATGTCTGAGAGTGGGATTGGTATTTCTGAACAATGACTGGATCTTGGTAATGAATATAGTCAAAAAATCTACACTTAAAAGGAAGGCCTGTGAGAGAAAATTACCAATACATATACACAAAACTAGTTATCATAGAGTAGATACAATTTGAAAGAAAAAGAGTTGAAACAACCATGGTTCACATAAGAAAAAAATCCATGAAAGGAGAAAATAGCAAAAGCCATGTTATCAAATGGCTATATTACCAGTGCCCAAAGTTTAAGGAATAGGCAAGAGAAACTAGAGATCTTAAATTAAAAAAAAAAAAAAGGAAATTTGACTTCATGGAAACTTTTTGGGGTTATTCTGAGAAGGGATGAAACTGTCAAGACATTTTAGAATCTGATGTCTTCCAGTATATTAGCAATATCTCTAGGTTTGTGTCATCTGTGAATCTAAATTAAAAAAAATATATTTAAAAATTGTAAAAAAAATTTTAAATTAATATTCAATAACTCCAAAGTATAATATTTATTGATATTTATTAATATTTAACTTGAAAGCTAGAGAACACAGGGAGCACTCACCACTCAATTCACATGGAAGAGAGAGAGCATGGCAGAGCAAGCCCAAATTATATATAATTATATATATATATATATATAAATTGTGTAATGACGCAGGTATACGAAAGGCAAAAGGAATTGTGGGTAATATAGAAGGGAAGTTTGGGTAATGTAGTTTTAGGGATTCAAGATAATTCTAACTATAGAACACACAAGCACACATACACACACACACACAAAAGCACTCTCTCTATATGTGTGTGTGTGTGTGTGTGTGTGTGTCTTTATCCAAGTAACTGATAAAAAGATTAAACTATACAGAGCCATACAAATCCCTCCAGGACAAGTAATGATGATTCCATGGTGAAAAGAATAATAATAAATGCAATAATGTATAATAATCAACTGTGGATGGCTTAACTATTATCAGGATCCAGGTCAACTCTAAGGAACTCATGATGAAAAAGGATATCCATCACCATAGAAGGAATAGACTGAGTCCAAATGCATATTAAAACATGCCATTCTTCATTTTATTTCCTCTATGAGTTTGTCTCTAGTGGAAGTGATAATGTGCTTCTTTTACAACATGATGAACATGGACATATGTATTGTATGATAACACATGTATAACTTATATTACCTGCTGTCTTGGAGAGAAGAAAGAGTTGAAGAGAAAGAGCATGGATCATGAAATGTCAGAAAATTATTACTGAAAATTGTATCAGCATGTAATCTGGAAAAAAAAAAACAAAAGTTAATTTAAAATTAGAATATATGCTTATGTGAAGAAATGCAAGAACCAAAGTAAAGAAATAAAATGAAAAGATTTAGATGAAGACTTATGAAGGCCAACAGAAGAAACAATTTTGCCACTGACATATTGACATTTTCCATTGGCCACCTAGATACACAATTAGCCCCCTTTCTATCTTTCTAGTCTTCTTCACTCCTTTCCACTTACTCCATGATGCAGATTCAGTAGTTTACTTGTTGCTCCCTTCACATAATACTCCATCAACAAGCTCCTGATTTTTTCACTGACTGACCCCTATACCTAGAACTCTCTCCTTTTTTACTGCCTCTGGGTTTACCTGACCTCTTCAAATCTCAGATCAAATCCTGCCTTCTTCAGGACCCTCTTCCTGGGCTTTCCTCACTCACTCCTCTAAATTGCATCTATTCTGTGTGTGTGTGTGTGTGTGTGTGTGTGTGTGTGTGTGTGTGTGTATGTGTGTGTGTGTGTGTGTATGTATTGTCTCCCATATTAGAATGTGAAGTCTATATTTTTGCTTTTTTTGTACTTCTACCACTTAGTATAGTGCCTGGAACATAACAAAATTTAAGAACATAATACATGTTTATTGCCTGACTTACTAAATTAGGGATTCTTAAATTGTAGCCCTTGAAGGTCTACAGTTCAATTTAGGAGAACCTGTGAACTTGAAAGAGAAAAAAATTTACATCTTTATTTCAAAATAATTTGCTTCCTTTGAAAAACTATGTTTTTATGCATTTAAAAATACTATTCTAGGCTTTGAGTGATAATATATGTATAACCCAGTGGAATTGCTTGTCAGTTCCAGGAGAGGAGAGAAGAGAGGAAGGAGACAACTGTTATGTAGAAATGGATGCATGGAATCCCTGCAAAGATACAGGGACAGCCTCACCCAGAATTCCAGGGGACCCCCCTGGAGAACTTTGGGTGAGGGGGCAGTTGAGAGGAGTTGGCAGTTGCTTTGTGGGGGTTGAAGTGAGCAGACACACTGGTTACTGCTCTTGACTTGGGGGTTCACCTGAGTGGCCTTTGTGGTAAAGCCTTTGAGGTTTCTACACAAGGGTTAGCCTGTTTAATAGGGTTGATCTTTATCAACTTCAATACAACAAATATTTAGTGATTAGAGAGTAAAAATATTCATTAATAGCAAGAGAGCCAGTTTTAGTTAAGTGCCTTCATCCCCTCCTTTGGGGGGGAAGGGCAGCTTCAACCTAATAGATCAGGGTCACCTTTCTTTATTCAAATACTTTCATTAACTAATTTAGTTTTCCTTTTTACTTCTTAATATAACCTTTACCTTCAAAATCTGTGCCTGAGAATTATTTGGGGAATACTCACAACTTAAGTCTGGTCATCTAGTTTGAATCCTGTCAGCTGCCAGTTTAAGAAGATCAGTTTTATCTCTGTCCTCAACAATTATATAACTAGCTTCTACTTATTCCTCTATCAGACCTGTGAGGAATATAAATTAAAGAAAGGGAAAATTATTGGGGTTCAGCCATAACAGGAACTTACCAGAAGAATCTTATCCAGTCTCCATTTCCAACTGAAGCAACAACTGCTAGAGGGGGAGGGGTTTGAGATCCAGGAGTGTCTAACCCCCTCCTTTCTCACTGATGTCAATCAGTGTTTGTGACTTGAAGGTCTATTGGCCCTGACATATTTATCTGCTTCTCCAAATTATCTTTTATTATCATCATAACACAACACGAGACATGTAATTATGGAAAAAATTTTAAATAAAATTTAAAGTGATTTTAAAAATACTATTCTGAGAAGTCCATAGAATTCACCAGATTTCTAAGGGGTCCATGATGTAAAAACACATTAAGAGGCCAAAGATGAGATAATAACACAATTAGATGGATACAAAATTGGTGGAATGGTCAAACCCAAAGAGAACATTAATGTTGAGTATCAATTTAGAAGAAGATCTCTAGTAGATTGCCGTAGGGAGATATGTGAGGCCCTGTAGAGTTTAACCTTTTTATCAATAACTTGGATGAAGACATAAATGGCATGCTTATTAGATTTACAGATGACACAAACATGGGAGGTAGTGCTAATATACTGGAAGACATTTCAGGTTCCAAAAAGTCTTGACAGCCTGAAACACTGATCCAGATCTAATAAAATGAAATTTAATAGGGGACAAATATAAAGTTTTATACTTAGATTAGAAACTAATTTAATAAGTACAAGAATCATGGTTAGAAACGAGCTGCTATGAAAAAAGATTTTAGGGGGTTGATGCAACTTCAATAATAGTGAACATCATGATATGACAAACAAAAACACTTATTGTCTTGGGGCAAATTTTATGAGAAAAAGGAGATAATTCAATCCCTAAGTTAGAATATATCAAGAGTATTGTGTTCATTTCTGGGATTCACAATTTAACAAACCCATTAACAAACTAGAAACAGGTCAAACCCAAATAAAAATGATCCCTAAAGCCACATATTGACTTGAACTCCATAAATTAACATTTTCTATGTTGTATTTTATTAAACATTTCTCAATTATGTTTTAGGCTAATTTTGGCTGGGTTCTGGAGTTTTGCTTGCAGGAAGGAATTTAACACCTCTACTCTAGAGGATAACCATGATAGGAGAAGGTCTTGAGATCCTGCTATATGAGTATTTATTAAAGAAACATGGGATGTTGAACCTGCAGAAAATAAGATGGGCGGGGGACTGGGGCAGTATGTGATCACTATCTTTAAAGATTTGAAGATTTTTCTATTAGGCTTGTTCTGCTTTTCCAAAGGAGGAAGAACCAAAGTCAGTAGGTAGAAGTTGTGAAAACTTTGATTTGAGGACAGGGCAAATTTCCTAAAAATTGTATTCACTTTAATTATTTTCTTCTGGGGGCTTTTATTCAAGTATGAATTGTATGGGTTGCCCTTGAGGATCTTCTGGAATTAGATACTTTAATAGATTTGCAATTTCATCAATGTGGATACTCCACTGAACCATGGTTGGCAATATATACTTCCTTCCTCTCTTTTGTTCATGTTTCCTATACAATCTCTACCAGTTTCTGGAAAAGGGTGGGAAGAGAGGAAGATAGAACTATAAATATGTCTCAGTGTTGTATTTATGTAGCAAAAAGGATTTCCATCTGTTATCTTGTCCTTATTAACCTCTGAAGTGAGGAGATTCCTTCAAGTAGTCAGTTTGTAGCTTCTATGCCACTTAGAGTCTTAGATAATTGACTAGACTATTGAGAGGTTAAGGGATTGGACCCTATAAGAATTAATTAGTTAATTTGGTTAATTAGAGAATAAGGTTGCTTATAAGAAGCTCTCCAGCTCAGAGAAAGAGGTTTTGAAGGGTTACCTTAAGACCAAGCTAGAATCTTCTTAGAGGTTCTTTAAGAGAATTTCCAATGATCCTTTGGTGTGAATGTTGGAAGTTAACTGCTACTCAGATTGGTTCTCTCAAAGCCTGTCTATAACCACTAGCGACTAGTGGCAAATATAAATACCAATCAATATTAAGGGTCAATATGCACCCTCACCACCTAGCCTGCATATGTCAGAGACAGGACTAGAAATCCATGTCTTCCTGGGTTGGAGACACTTCAAGGCTGGCAAATTGCCAAGCCATGACTTAAATTTTTTACTAATTTTGAAGTAAATAGATCCAAGAGAACATCTTATACAGTAATAGCAGTAATATACGATGGTCAACCATGAATGAATGAATTATTATTAGCAGTGCAAGGATCCAGGACAACTCCAAGACACTCATGATGAAAAGGATATCCACCACATAGAAAGAACTGATGGAATCTGTATAGAGATTGAAACATATTCTTCACTTTATCTTCTCCATGAATTTTTCTCTAGTGGAAACAATACATGTTTTCTTTTATAGCATGATAAACATGGAAATATGTATTATATGACAACATAGGTACAACCTACATCATATTTCCATCATCTCAGAGCCAGGGGAAAGGGAAGGAGAGAGAGAACATGGATCACAAAATCATACCAACATTTTAACAATTAAAAATTAAATTTAAAAAATTTAAGTAGTTTAAGCTTGGCCTCAGAGAAGAGATAAGAAAATATATTTCCCTCCCTTCTTTGCAGAGCTAGAGATCTAGGATCACACCATACTTGTGATCAGATTTGGCTGATGTGTTGGTTAGTGTTGCAGAACTGCTTTTATTCTCTGTCTTTTTGTTTGTCACAAGGGAAAACTCCCTGGATAGGGAGGCAGAAGGGACATATTTGTAAATGAAGGTAATATTAAAACAAACAATAATTTAATTGATCCATATTTGATAAATGAACACTACATAGGAGATGCTAAATAGAAGAGCAAAGAGATGGTGAGGCTCATTTTTATATCTGAATTGATCAGAACTCCTTGGAGAAATGGTTCCATAGCCTCAAAACTTAACTGATTAGAATTGAAGGAGTGAACTTTTACTAAGGAGAATGACTCCCAGTTTAACTTTCAAATAGACAAAGGCTGGGAGACCACTCTATATAATAGAAGAGAATTGTCTGTCATTCTATATCAGAGGCATTTAATAAATGCTTATTGATCAGTGAGCAGATTGATTAATTCCCATATCAGTCACTTCCATATCTGTGATTTCTGTTGGTACCTTGATGCACATTAGAAAAGCAACCTTCAAAAATCCTTACAAACTGAGAAGGGCTCTAGGGGTAGGAATAATTGTTGGGCCCCATTTACTTTGCCTTGTCCCAGACAAACTAGCCCCAAATTACCAAATTCAATTCCGGCAACACCGGGCAAAGGATGAGTTAGGTTCATCATATATCACACTGATCCAATTATACCAGACAGGATTAAGCTAGGTTGGTGGCTGATATACTGACTAATGTGCAATTCTAGCCCCCAAGGCCAAGGCCTTTGGTCATGTTTGAGTAATTGCAAAGAATTAAAGGATAAAATGTAATTTGCTCTATGGTATACCACAGATCTTAGCTGTAGGCATTTAGCTACCAGAAATACTGGAAATATCTCATGACTACAGGGTACCATATATATCATATTGTCCAGCATCAAGAAGCAAGAAGATGGGATTAGAGCAAGACCTGCTTCACTTAGGCATGATGTAATTTCAGGCACACTGGGAAGAAGGCTCCCTATTCACTAAATTCTTCTTCACTTGCTTTGGTTAAAACTCCTTTAAAGGAGGGCAAAAAAAGGGCCTTTCATTATATATAAAAAAAAGATTTAAAATATAAATATTCTTAGAAATGTGAATACTTTAACTTACATTCTCACTAAGATGACAATCAAAGAGATAGTAGTTGTAAATACAAGATTATACAAAGTTGAAAAGAGAGCAGGAGCAGAAGAAGAATGATTGTAGTCTGCTTTATTTTAGGAGCTTGACTGTGAAAGGAAGGTGAGTCATAAGACATTGGCTTGAGGAGGAAGTTAAGTGAAGAGTGTTAAAGATGGAAAGGGGGAAGGAAAGATGGGAGAGAATGCACACAGACTCATCTGATCTCTACCAAATTACCCTCCAAAAAACTATAATATAATACCCCAAAATGAATTCTTGAGTAGCATAACACAGAAAAAGATGGGGTGAAATAATTCTTCATCCCAAAACACCTTAGGCCAGCACAAAAGATCTAGTATACAAGGGAATACAAAGCAACACACCAAGGCAAGCCCCACCACAGCAACAGAACTTAGGAGCACCTGAATCAGCAGCAAAGGCTTCTGGAGCTTTCAGACACAGTGTAGTCATACAACTACTCCAAAGGAGATTGCAGGTGTCCTTTTACTAGCTCTAGGTACAGGACTCTTGTTGCATCACCCATTCACAGATCTAGGTAGCAGTCTGGGACCATAGTCTCAGGGTGAGGACACAAACCAGTGTTTGCAGCCACAGGGGAACAGGAAACCTGGTCACAGTTCCAAGATGGGAAAGAACACTTATGGTTACTTATAGACCAGAGCACAGCCTTGGGAAGTATTAAACATATCTCTCCTTACATTATACCAACATAGAAGAAGTGAAAACAAAGAGATCTCCAGAGCCAGCTCTAAAGGCAACTGCACAAAGAATCTGAAGGTTAGAACAGGGCTCCCTTCACCACAGTTATAGAGCTCAACTTTAACAGTCTTTTAAGTTAAAAGAAAAGAGCTGGAAAATGAGCAAACAACAAAAAAGAACATCAACATAGAAAATTATTTAGGTGACAGTGAAGACCAAAACACAAGAAAATAAGAAGACAATAAAGTTGATTCAGCTACATTCAAAGCCTACAAGAAAAATTATTAATTTTTCTCAAGCCCCAAAAGAATTAATGGTAGAACTCAAAAAGGATTTAGAAAAATCAAATAAGAGAAATGGAAGAAAAATCAGGAAAAGAAATGAGAGTAAAATGTAATTAAAAAGTAGACTGACAGAAAAATCATGAAAAAAGTCAACAGCTTGTTAAAGGAAGCACAAAAAAATACTGAAGAAATCAATATTTTAGAAAATAGAATAGGCCAATTGGTAAAAGAGGCACAAAAAATCCAAAGAAGAGAACTCCTAAAAAAGTAGAATTGTCCAAATTGAAAAAGATATTTTAAAAATGCTCTGAAGAGAAGAACTTTTTAAAAGGCAGAATTGGCTATATGGGGAACAAGGTACAAAAATTCACTGAGGAAAAGAACTCTTTACAAAATAAAATCGGACAAATGGAAAAGGTAGTACACAATTTCAATCAAGAAAATCATATCTTAAAAATTAGAATTGGGCAAGTGGAAGCTAATGACTTAATAAGACATCAAGAAACAATCAAAATCCAAAGAATTTAAAAAAATAGAAGAAAATGTGAAATATCCCATGGGAAAAACAACTGATCTGGAAAATAAATCCAAGGGAGATAATCTAAGAATTATTGGACTGCCTAAAAGCCATGATCCAAAAAAAATTTGAAAGAACCCACCAAAAACAACCTGAAAGAGATCCCCAAAGCATAACTCCCTGGAATATTATAGCCAAATATATAGAACTCTCAGGTCAAGGAGAAAATATTGTAAGCAGCCAAAAAGAAACAATTAAAATATCACTGAACCGCTATCCAGATAACTCAAGTTTTAGCAGCTTCTACATCAAAGGATCAGAGGGCCTGGAACATGATATTCCAGAGAGCAAAGGAGCTAGAACTTCAACCAAGAATCCCAGCAAACCTGAACATAATCCTTCAGGGGAAAAATGGGTATTTAATGAAACAAGAATTTCAAACATTTCTGATGAAAAGAGCAGAGCAGAATAGAAAATTTGACAGATATAAGACTCAAGAGAAGCAGAAAAAGGTAAACAGGAAAGAGAAATCAAAAGACATTCAATGAGGTTAAACTGTGTACATTCCTTCACAGGGAGATGATTCTTATAACATCAAAGAAGTTTGTCATTATTAGGGCAATTAGAAGGAGTATAAATAGATGGAGGAAAAAGGTGTGAATTTAATAGTATGGGACAATATATAAAAAATAAAATTAATGCATAAGAAAGAAGAATGTGTTAGGAAGAGAGAAAAATGGAAAATAGAATGGGGTAAATTACCTCACATAAAAGAAGCATGAAAGAGCTTTTACAGTGGAGGGGAAGATGGGAGGTAGGGAGGGTAGCATATGAACCTTACTCTCATTAGAACTGATCCAATCAAGAGGGTATAGAAATCTATCTAACCCTACAGAATAATAGGAGGGGAAGGAGATAACAGAAAGGGTGGGGCTCATAGGTCTAGGGTCCTGTTTCCATTTCAAAATGTCTATTCAATATAAGAAGGGTCCATGTTATGAAAAGTTTTAAATACCAGAGGCTTTTATATTTGCTCTTGAAAGAAGGAGGGATTTGCCCAAGTTTATGGGTAGAGAGTGGGGGGACAGTGTCGCATAGTCAAACCTGTGCGTAAGGAAGATCAATTTGACATGAGAGTGGAGGATGTATTGGAATGGTAGAGTGGCAGGCTGACTGCAGCAGTGTGTTGGTAGTGTCAGAGAAGAGAATGGGGTCTATATTAAAGATGTTATGAAGAAAAAGTCATAGATATAATTAGAATGTGAAAGTGAGTGAAGAGTCAAAGATGACACCTAGGTTGTGAGCCTGGGTGACTGGAAGGATGGTAGTATCCTGAGCAGTAATGGGAAAGTTAGGAAAAGGAAAAGGCTTAAGGCAAAAGATAATGAGTTCAATTTTGGATCTGTTGAGTTTTCTAAAAGACAATTGGACATGTAATATTGAAGGTTAAAAGAGAGGTTAAAATACAATAAATAGATCTGAGGATCTATTATAAGGATGCTCATTGAAACCATGGGAACTGGGGAGTTCCTGAAGTGAAATGGTATAGAGAGAGAAGAGAGGAAGGCCCAGAATAAAGTCAGAACTTCCAGTGGGGGACACCTCTAGGCAATGAACATGACATGGATGAAGATCAGCAAAGGAAAGAGATTAAGAATGGTTAGATAATTCTCTCTCTCTCTCTCTCTCTCTCTCTCTCTCTCTCTCTCTCTCTCTTTCTCTCTCTCTCTCTCTCTCTCTCTCTCTCTCTCTCTCTCTCTCTCTCTCTCTCTCTCTCT
>NC_058130.1:295582109-295616365 GCF_016433145.1 Gracilinanus agilis | reverse complement strand
CTCCCTCTCTCTCTCTCTCTCTCTCTCTCTCTCTCCCCATGCTTTATAAAAGGCTCTGGCTGGACTCAGGAGATGTTGGACTCAGGCAGGTTCCTGCAGCCTCCAAGATCTGCCTTACTCTCTCTACTTTATTTTGCCTATCCCAAGTTCTCCATATGACTCCAAGTGTTGCATTCCATGGATTCCTGAGTCAAGTGTGCAAGTGGTTCTTTTTTTATTTCTTTCCAGAGTGATGCATTTCTAAGCTCCACCAAAGTATTTGGAGGAGTTTGGGAATTTTTCTACATTGTAGCACATGACCTTCTTCCTGAAATCCCCAACATCTCATTTTTCATTCCCTCTTATTATAAGTTCTAAAATGTTAACTTTGCAAGCAACTTCTCTGATAAAAGTCTGATAGTTATGGAAATTAATTCAAATATGTAATAACAAAAACCATTCCTTAAAAGATACATGATAAATATGAATAGGCAATAAGAAATGCAAGCCATTAATAATATAAAAAAGATTTCAAATTACTAATAAGAGAAAAATAAATTAAAATCATGGTAGGATTCCATTTCTCAATCATAGGATTGATAAAAATAACAAAAATGGGAAATGATCATTGTAGGAGGGAATATGAGAGCAGCTAAGAAGTGGACTAGCCATTCTTGACAACAATTTGGAAATGTATTCCAAAAGTCACTAAATTGTGACTTTTGACCCACTAGTAGGTATGTACAGCCAATTAAATTAAAGAAAAAGAAAAGAATCCATATTTACAAAAATATTCAGCATAATACTTCTTGATAGCAAAGAACTGGATACTTAGAGGCTTACAAAGTAATGACTGACATTACATTACTAGGCTAAAGAAACTCAGAATATAACTATTCCAAAAATCTAACAAATGTTTTTGAAAGAGAAAGAACAATCAACGTATTATTTTTCTAAACTCTTACCTTCCATCTTAGAATCAATACTATGTCTGGTTTCAGAGCAGAAGAGCAATAAGAGCTAGGTTATTGGGTTAAGTGACACTTGCACAGTTCACATACAGCTAGGAAGTATCTGAGGTCAGATTTAAACCCAGGACCTCTGTGGGATCCATATTGCTGAGAGGGGTTCAAGCTGCAGCATAGAATTCCATAGTGCACCCCAGAACTCTAAGAGAGGGGGCAGTTAGAGGCAGTTGGAGTCCTGGTATAAAAAGGTAGGTCACCCTGCTTGCAGGGTCCTGGGTCCTGGTCCTGATCCTGTTCCTGACTCTTTGCTTGGGGAGCTGAGCAGAGGGGTGATCTGTATGGCTCTGAGCTGGGTCATTCAGTCTCAGACAGCCAAAACTGTTTTACTTTTGTTAGACCTTCAAACAATACCACAGTCTACCTTAGTTTAACTATCTAGGTTTAGAAAGAAGAAGATTTAGAGGCTTAGAGAGGAGATCAAACATTCAAGATACATTTCCCCCTTTGGGGGGAGGGGCTGCTTATTTGACATAGCTGTATTAGGTAGCTTGCTCCTTACCTATCAGTCCTAAGCCATTTCCCCTTTCCCATTCCCTGTTATCATTAAACCCTTATCAACTAGGAACAGTATCTGGATACAGATATTTTGGGGATATACTCACAACTTCCATAAGCCAAGTTCCTCCTACTTGTAGCTCTGAAATTGATCCTAACCTCTGAGCCAGGGAATTGCTTCTAAGTCTTCAAGCTTCACCTATTCTATCCTGTGGGGAAATAATTCAGAGAAAGATATCATCATAAGGAGTTTAGCCTTTCCCCACTTACCATCTAGGCCCAGAAGTTATTAAGCCAGATTGTCCACCATTACCAAACTGTTAACTGACTTCCAACTGCTTAGTGGGAGGGGGGAGGTAAAGGAGCACTTCTGCAAGCTCCAGCCCCTCCCATTCAGTCAAGCCTGCCTGTGGTGTGTGTGTGTGTGTGTGTGTGTGTGTGTGTGTGTGTGTGTGTTTCTCCAAAGACCAGAGATTAGGGAGACTTCAGTATCACTGACCCCTGTCATTTTACAGTTTCCCTAATCCAACACCTCCTGTCTATGGACCTAGCTCTCAATCCACTGAGCCACCTAGCTGCCACCTAAATGTATTATAATTTTTAATAATTAGTAGTTTCTGCAGAGAGACCAAGGATTGAGTGAGCATCTTTTGGACTTCTGGGGGCAGAGCCAAGATGAAAGAGTGAATCAGACCATCTCCATGTCACCATGAGAATCCTCTCTGACTAAGATTAAAATATTGCCACAAAACAAATATAGGAGTGAAAGAACCAACAAGGAGACAGAGTGAAACTACTTTCAAGAAAAGAAAAACCCAAAAGGCAGGCAGAGATCATCTGGAGAAGTGGGATGAGAGGAAAACAGAGCCAGTAAAAGGTTGTATCAAGGAGGGAAGAGCAAACCAAGAGCAAGCCATACCCATACCCACACCTCACATCTGCTGCCCAAATTTGGAACCTGAGCCCAAGCAAACATTGAGACCTGAGATCCTGCCTGGGCAAATAGTGATACAAACCAACCCACATCCCTTGAAATTTCAAACCTAAACCTATGGAGAAGTCTAGAGACCTAGTCCAGGGCAGTCAGGGTTGAAGTGGGATGATCTGTGTGGGCCCAGAGAAAAACTAAGAATCCTAGTCTGAGCTAGGGATAAGAACATAGTACAAAGATTGGAGTGGCAGATAGTACCAAGCACTAAGTACTAAATAATGATATTTCTGCCTAAAACTCAGGGTGGAACTCCAAGACAGGATAATCAAGGGTGTGCCTGATTTGATCAAGTACACAGCAAGACCAAAAACTGGAGCCTAAGCCAAGGGCTAGAATTTGATTAGCCCCTGACCTGGTCAAGGTCGGAGTGAAATCAAAAGCAAGTCCTTAAGCCTTTAGCATCTCAAGGGTCAATTGAATCAGCAGGGAGAAGGTGCTCCAAGAGATCTCATCTCTCAGACTCAGAAAACAAGCTCAGAATAACATCAAGCAAGGACTAAAGTTTAAGAGGGTACACCAACTTCCCAGAAAAAAAGAGCCTATCTATAATTAGATAGGAAAAATGAGCAAACAACAAAAAAAGCACCTAACTATAAAGAATTTTTATGGAGATAAAGAGCAAGGTACAGACACAGAAGGGGACAGTGAAAGCAAACCCAAGCAAAGTGTAAAATAAAAATATGGATTCGACACAAATTTTCAAAAAGCTCAAAAAAGAATTCAAAAAACAATTAAGAGAGGCAGAGGAAAAGTGGAGAAGAGAAAGGAAAGTGATGTAAGACGAAAGGAAAGTGATGCAAGGAGAGAAGGTGATGCAAGAAGAAAAAACTGACAGAGGAAAATCAGGTCTTAAAAATCTGATTTGACCATCTAGAAACTAATGGTTTCATTAGAAATCAAGAAACAATAAAGCAGAATCAAAGGAATGAAAAAACAGATGAAGGGGGCAGCTGGGTAGCTCAGTGGAGTGAGAGTCAGGCCTAGAGACAGGAGGTCCTAGGTTCAAACCCGGCCTCAGCCACTTCCCAGCTGTGTGACCCTGGGCAAGTCACTTGACCCCCATTGCCCACCCTTACCACTCTTCCACCTATGAGACAATACACCAAAGTACAAGGGTTAAAAAAAAAATAAAACAGATGAAAACATGAAATATCGTATTGAAAAAACAACTGACCTAGAAAATTGATCTTGATCAAGAAAAAACTTTGTATAGCATATTATAAGAAATTATCAAAGAAAACTGCCCAGAGATCCTTGAACAAGAAAATAAAATTGAAATTGAAAGAATTCACAGACCATCTACAGAAAGAAATCCTCAAATGACAACTTTGTGGAATATAATAGCTAAATTCAAGAGCCACCAAGCTAAGGAGAAAATTCTTCAAGCAGCCAAAAAGAAATCATTCAAATTACCATGGAGCTACAATCAGGATCACATAGGACCTAACTGCTTCTACATTAAAGGATCAAAAGGCATGGAATATGATATTCAGGAAGGCAAAAGATTTGGGTTTACAACCCAGAGTCACCTATCCAGCAAAACTGAATATATTCTTTCAGGGGAAAAAATGGGCATTCAGTAAGATAGAAGATTTCCAAACATTCCTGAGGAATTATGCCAGACCTAAACAAAAAATGTGAAGTCCAAACACAAGAAGCCCAAAAAAGTAAATAAGAAAGAGAAAATTTAAGGGACTCGTTAAGGTCAAAATGTTTATATGTCCACATGGAAAGAGGATTTCTGTAATTCTCAAAAATTACTCTTAATTATAGAGAAGATAGAAGGAATTTACTCAGAGAGTAGTGAAGTAAGTTGATTATGATGATATGATATATGATATGATGTGTATGTAAATGTGATAATATGGAACAATATGTATGCAAATGAATGATATGTAAAAAAATGAATCAAGGGCTGAAAGAGAAAGTTGCACTTAGAGAAAAGGGAAGGGAGAGATAGAATGGGGTAAATTATATAACATAAAGAGATATGAAAAATCATTATAGAGAGGGGAGAATAAGGGTGGTGACAGGCAAGGCTTAAACTTTACTCTCATCTTAACTGGCTTAGAGTGGAAAAAACAAGTATACTCAGGGGTGTATAGAATTCTATCTTACCCCACAGAGAAATAGAAGGGGAATAAGACAAAGGAAGTGAGAGGTAATTGGAGAGAGGGGGAAATGAGGCAGTGACAAAAAGCAAAATACTGGTGAGGAAGAACAGAGAAAGAGGGAATAGAGCAAGATCTAAAGGGATTAATAGGATGAAGGGCAATATACAGGTAGTAATCATAATGTTGAATATGAATGGGATGAACTCTCCCATTAAATGGAAACAGAAGAGTGGATTAAAAACCAGAATCCTACTATATGTTTACAAGGATTGAGTGGGCATCTTTTCTACTTAGAAAACATCTATCTAATAATTTTGAATAAGGGCTACCACAGCTGAAAGACTCTTACTCTTGGCTCTCCTGAATTTTAAAGGGTCTCAGTAGTCCCAAAATCTAATTTTGAAACATTCTCCTCCCATAAAACACATATCAGAAACCAGCGTGCTACATAAAAATGTGTCCTGCTTCCTCCTAAAAGTCAGTTCATAAAGACATTCTCATATTTTTGTATAACAGGAAACAAAACAAAGAAAATTTGAAGTCAGTTGTTTTCAAAAAGGGATCATAGGTGGAAAAGACAATAAATGTATGGAGGAGTTTCCAGTTAACAAAGAAAGATGGAAGTAAAATTCAGTGGCCATTATTTCAAGTTTCACTAATTCTTAATCTTCACAGGAGTCCAAGAAATGGAATTTGCTCATTCCAGCTGCCTCTAGTGTAGAAAAACTAGAAAAAAGTGACCTTAGGCAAACTAGTTCAGACATTTCTCCTTGTGTCCTGAAAAGTAAAACTATTCTCTCTCAGTTTGAAAAGTCAATAAATGAGGGTCAGTGAAGATCTTATATTTTAAAACACTACACGATAACACATTTTACAAGAAACTGGAATCAATTGTGAGCCCATTAGAAATATGAGAGGCTTCTTCCTCTTAAAGGGAAAAAAATTATTGCTTTTGTTTATTTTTGAATTTATTATCTGAACAATGACAAATTAGCTAAGAAAAATGCACAGGTAGGAATTTGATTAAAATATTTTATTTCCATAAAGCCTTCAAGACTCTAGATTGATCTTTCAATGGACACAATCAAAAGTAAACACTTTTGTTTTAACTGTTTTATGTTTTAACAGTATCCCTTCCATTGCCTAGAATTTTTCTTATAAAGATTTTCATACCCTTTTAAAATATCAAATTCAAGTTCACAATCATTCTTGTGAAAATAGTATTATGACAGTTAAGAAGTTTTTGCCCTCATTTACTGAGCAAACTCAGGTAAAATATGTTCACACAGCAAGTCAGTGGAAGACTTGATTTTCAGGAAATTGTCTCAACCTTTTGCTCAGAAACACAAGCTATCAACTTTCCCCCCCTTTTTTTGCTTATAGGCAGAGATAATTTCTTTTTAAAGCACATTGCCAACTCTCTTAGAATGTCACTTTACAAACAAGGCAGGAGTAAAGGTGAACCTTTCTGTGATCTCAGTGGGAGAGAGCTTGGTAATAATTCCACCAACTAATAGCCTAATTGGCATCACCTTCTGACACACATCACTGTCTGGAAAACTATGCTCCAAACAAACATTTTTTCTTTTGTTTATAAATGTGTTTGGGGGATGGGGGTGTTGCTTGAGTCTCTCAGTGTATCACAACACCTCCAAATACATTTTCCCCAAATAAGAACTTGTACGTGAGGATCTGGTTGAGAAGCAAAAAAAAAAAAAAAACAAAAAACAAAAAACAAAAAACATTTGTGGCATTATTACATTTAGATGAGGACTTTGTAACATCAACAGGAATAGATTGTTCCAGTAGACATGGGTTCTCTGTTGGGAATCCTTCTCTACTTTTAGTTACTGAGAGGGCAAAGTTACAAATCTGTTTATAAGTAGAACCAAAAGCATTTGGGAAAGCAGCAGGCTTCAAAACTCAAAAAGAATTCACCTCAATTAACTTTATGTGCTTGGGGAAGATACAAAGCTTACATCAGATGTAGTCCCTGCCTTCATGTAGATTACAGTTTACCAGGGAATATCTATATTATAAAGGATTACGCCTTAATCAAGATTCCCTCAATATGGTTTCTTGAAAACTATACTAAAGTTGAAGATAATCTTTGGGTAAGCATCTATTAAAAAATGTATAACTCATGAGCCCCATTTGAGGCTTCCCTTTCACCAGACCAGAGAAAACATTAAATCAGAGGTAAGCAGAACAGCAAGATAAATAACTAGGAAATTTTGCCTCCCTCCTCTTCATCACATTCACCACCATACCTACAGTTTTGTTAATCAGACCTAATGCCATAGCTAACCAGAGCAGAAAGTCCTTCAGGTCAAGTTTGTCTTTTCTTGCTCCTTTTCTTTTCCTTCAGTGGGAATTTCTTAGCCCTACTTGATGGTTGTAAGTAAAGTTCTGTATTCCTACAGCCATTTTTAAAATCACGGCTGTTCCTACATACAAATAATTTTATTATAAAATAACATAGGACAAATTCGCAGAAAAAGCACAATGAATTATAGGATGACTAAAGAGACTTCAGTTGTAATTTGTGGGGACAGACAATGGAGAGGAAATGTCATTTGAGAAGAACTTTTAAAAGCAGTACAGTTTTAACAAGTGAAAAGAAAAAAGGGAAAAGGTATTCTGGGCACAGAAACAGCATGAGTAAAAAACATGAAGAATGGTAAATTTTAGAGAATGCTCAGAAAACAAAAAATTGTCTAATTTGACTACAGTGTAAAATACATGTTAAAAAGTAATACAAGATAAGGCTTGAAAAAGAGATGGCAGATTGTGAAGATCTGAATGTCAATCAAAGGAAGACTGAATCTTACTTGGAAGGCAATAGGAAGTAATTGAACAATTTTGAGAAAAGCAGCAACTGGACCACATCTAAGCTCAAGGAAGATAATCATAGAAACAATAGGAAAGACAGATGATGCTAAATGTGGGGATTGGGGGAGAGAAGGGAAGGTTGAGGTAGGATGACCTATTGCAAAAGTAAAACATAATGCCACAGTTTTAAATTTGGAAAACTAGGTGAGTGGGGGTACCTTAGGGCAAGTCAATAATAAAGGGCTTCAGTTTTAACTTGTATTCCTAAGCATAGTGCTACACAAAATAGCAGACATTTTATAATGCTTGTTGATTGAATGATCAATTCTGTAATCAACTCCTGATTTAACATTTTGAAACTGCTCTTCCTTGGTGAGTTTCCTGGAATAAGACTCAATTATTAGCAATCAAACAAGAATATATTTCTTGCCCCCTTCATTATCTACTTGCTTGATGTTTGAAAAAAATAGTATGGAACTTTAAAATTTGCAAGGTATGTTATAGACATTATCTTGTTTGAAACTCACAACTCTCCAAGAAATGCTCTGCAGTACAATATGACAGTGCTTTTTATAATACAAAAGTATTGCTATTGCATACAGATGAGGAAACAGGCTCAGAAACATATAGTGACTGACCCAAAGTCACACAGCTAATAAATATAATAAATGAAAAAAGTATTTTAGAAGGCTTTTATCTGAGTCCTTCCTGACTACAAAATGCCATGAGACAGAAACTCTGAAAAGCACAAAAGAAAGAGTGATCGAAAAATGGAAGTAAGGAAGAGTGTGAACCAGTTTTAACATTTAGGCAGAGGTGGGATTTGAACTGAAGATTTTTAGATTCTAAGTCCAACCATCTCTTCACCTCTGCAAATTTAAGAACCACAGAGATATAGGACTTTGAATTTGCAAGGGAATAAAAGTAATCTACACAATCCTAGAATAGAATGTAGCTAAATAATCATGAAAGTACCATCATTTGCCATTTTATCTATAAAAATAACATTGTATTATTGCATATATATGTCAGTTTAAAAAATGTCAATAGAGTAACTAACATGACAGTCTCTTGCATTCAGGACTTCTGAATTCTTTCAGTAGATAGGGGAGACAACAAGTATGAATGTAAATATATCCTAAATAAGTATATGTAAAATAAATATAAATTGAAGGAGGAAGTACTAGCAACTGGTGATATTAGAAAAGGTGTCTTGTAGGAAGTAGCTCTTGAGCTATGCTTTGAATAAAACTAGGGCTTCTAAGAGTTGGAAGAAAGGAAGGTGTGTCAACTGGGAGGAACAAGAAGGCTAGTTTGGCAGAACTGAAGAGAATATGAAGAATGTATAAGATTGGAAAAGTAGGTTAGAGACAAGCTGTTTGAAATTTTAATCATGGTATGGGGAGGCTTGTATTTTATTCTATCAGTAATAGGGAACCATTTGAAAAATGAGGGGGATCAATTCTCTGAGGTCCCTTTCAACTTTTCATCTATGATGCTATGATTTACCTGGATTTTTTCAGTACTCCCTCTTTTTGATATTTCTGTCTTTTTATGCTGTCAGTCACATTCTCCTCCTGTATATTATTCTCTCTCAGTTTTTGTGAGACTACTCTCTCCTGATTATCCTATATGTGTGATCACTCCTTTTCAGCCTTCTTTGCTGGATCATCATGCAGGTCATGATGACTAATCATGAAAATCTCCCAAGGTGTCATAGTTTCTGTTTTCTTTTCTCTATTCTTATTTGATTTGATCATTAGGTCCCATGGGTTCAAGTATCTATATGTAGATAGTTCCAAGATTTATACAACCAATATTAATTGCTCTTTTGAGCTCTTCTGTGCACTCCTTCAAGCTGGATGTCAAATAGTCATCTTAGTCTCCATGTGTCCAAAACAAAATTTACTCCATTTATTTCTAAACCCTTCTTTCTTCCCAATTTTCCTTTTCTTTCAAGGATGCCGTAATCCTTCAATTTACCCAGGCTAAAGTCTTTATATGATCTTTACCCTTCATGACTTATAACTCTCAATTACTTCATATATCCAATTTGTCAAAGTTTATCATTTCTACCTTCACATTTGAAATGATTAAAATAAGAAAAACTCTACCCCTTTGATCCTTTTTAAAAACTTTTTAAAGAGAAAACAACCGGAGTTTACTCCCTCCCTGAAATTAACTAACTCCCCCCAACCCCACTCTGAATCTCCTCTGATTCAAAGTTCCCTCCTAGGCGTTGGATTGGTCCTTATATAGACCAATCCCATGCCTGGAAGTAGGAGGGCGTGATTCCTCCCTCAGTATAGGATTGGTCCATTCGAGACCAATCCCATGCCAGGAAGTAAGGGGGAGGGGCTACACCTGGGGCAGGCTAGGGAATGTAGTTTCCCCAGCCACAACACTTCAAAACCCACACATCTCTAGTATACATCCCATTCTCTTCACATACAGCTACAACCTTCATCACTTCCTGCCTGGACTATTGAAACAACTTCCCATTTGGTCTCTCTGACTCTAATCTACCTCCACTCCAATCTGTTCTCTACTTAATTACCAAAGAGATTTCCCTAAAGGGCAAGTTTAACCATGTCACCCTCTCTATTTTTTTTTAAATTTTTTTAATTTTTAAACCCTTAACTTCTGTGTATTGGCTCCTAGGTGAAAGAGTGGTAAGGGTGGGCAATGGGGGTCAAGTGACTTGCCCAGGGTCACACAGCTGGGATATGTCTGAGGCTGGATTTGAACCTAGGACTTCCTGTCTCTAGGCCCCGACTCTTAATCCACTGAGCTACCCAGCTGCCCCACCCTCTCTATTTAAAAAAAGACCAATATGATGGAATACTATTGTGCTCAAAGGAATAAAGAACTGGAGGAATTCCATGTGAACTGGAATGACCTCCAGGAATTGATACAAAGTGAAAGGAGCAGATCCAGGAGAACCTTGTACACAGAGATGGATACACTGTGGTACAATTGAACATAATGGACTTCTCTACTAGCAGCAATGCAAGGATCCTGAGCAAGGCTGAGGGACTTACGAGAAAGAAAACTAGCCACATTCAGAGGAAGAACCATGGGAGTAGAAACATAGAAGAAAAACAACTGCTTGAACACATGGGCTGGTGGGGATATTATTGGGGATGTAGACACTAAACGATAACTCTAGTCCAACTATCAATAATATGGAATTAGGTCTTGATCAGTGAAACATGTACAACCCAGTGGAATTGTGTATCAGCTAAGGGGGTTAGGGGAGTTTGGGGGAGAGGGAAAGAACATGAAATATGTAACTATGGGGAAAATATTCAAAAGAAAAAATATTTAAATAAAAATTAAATTAAAAAATTAAAAAGACCAATATCTCTGTACTATTTCTAGGATCAAGTATAAAATCTTTTGTTTGGCATTTATAGCCCTGGCCCCTTCCCACCTTTCTAGTCTTCTTATATTTTACTCTCTCCCTTAACACACACACACACACACACACACACACACACACACACACACACATCCTAATTCTTACACTGATATTCCATCTTCCCATTCATTTATCTTCAATTTTCTGCCTCCCTAACCATAACTAGAATATTCTCCATGATTCCAAGATTCCCTAACTTTTTCAAAACTCAATTCAAATTCCACCTTATGTGGTTCCCTTTTCCCCAGTACCTAGCCCCTGAGATTATCTCTCAATTACACTGCACACATCTTCTATTGTTGTGAGGAAGATTAGATTAGCTAGTGATTAGGAATTAAATACGTAGCAGGAAGGAGCTGGAGCTGGGAATTCCAGGATGGAATGAGGGAGGAGGAAGTGTGTCTGTGCCTTGAGTGAGGACTCCATTAGTGGTGGGCAAAAACTGTTGCCAGCCTGGGAAACCTCAGAGCAAAGGACACCTTGCATCCTGATTTTCCCCTGGGATCCTGAGTGGTGGCATCTAGCAAAAGGAGAGAAGATCAAGAATCCTGTGCCAGGGAAGAGGTAAAGTTGGAGATCTGGTGGACAGTGCTTCAAGCAAAACCCTCAAAACCTGGTACCTGAGACAACTTTAGCTCCTGGCATCCAGAGATCATCAGTGGATTGCAGTAAGAATCCCAAAGCCACAAAGGCCCTAGCTGTATTCAACCCTGGCAGGTTCCAGGTCTGAGGCAGACACCCAGAGACTCCATTTATAGCTCCTTGGGCCCTGTTAGGTTAGATCACTTAGATAAGAGTAGAATAAGTCCTCCCATTGCCCTGTGTTTTTATCCTTTAGCTTTTAAGTATAGAAATCCCTTTCCCACCTTTAAGTCAAACATAATTAAAGCTGTTAAGTCCCTTTTACCTTGTTAGCCTGTTTCTAGACTCTGGCCTAGTGGAAGCTGAGTGACAGTTAAGATCAACTGCCATTCCTGTGGAAATCCAGTAAACTCTGGTCTCTCCGCCCTGGTCCAGTCTCTCATAAATCCCAGAGTGTGTTCCCACAAACCACTTAGTTTATTTATAATATCCCTGGTGACCCCATTACCTTACTTATAGTTTCCACACTATGTACTGGACAATGAAGATTCAGCATGTGCTCTCATGTGAGCCTGCTTCAGAAAATGTTGGATGATATGACATGGAGAGACCCTGTTCTTCATTTTAGAATAAATATTATAAGACTTGTCTGTGGTTTGATAAACGCATGGCAAATGTACTTTTGACTAACTGCCTAGCTGGAACTGGGTGTGAACTCAAAAGTATCTATTAACCAAGGAATGATTATGTCTCTCCTGTTTGGTTGCATTTGAATGAGGAGGCCTCAGGGTAGGGAGAGGAAACTAGTGCCAGCACCTTTTGTCCCCAGGTGGATCAACATAAAGTCATGTTCACAAGTCTACTATTTTCTTTCCTTGCTATATCTATTCTTTTCCTACCTTACTTGGATTTTTGGATATAGAATAGAACTAGGCTGTGATATGATAAGTTTTGAAAGTTTGAAAAATTAGACACAAAGGGTGTCTGTTGTGGATCCATAGTAGTTTTCAGGCAGCTGAGCCTAATTAGAAGGGAAGCCCCAAGCAAAATTCTCCATTTAACAGAGCAGTAGATTGAAGGCAAGGAGAAGCAACTCTTCCATGGACATCAGGAAATGAATGTGGTAGAGGATCAATGCTTTGTAGTAACTGCTTGAAGTTTGGGTCCACTCTTTCCAGGGACCAAGATGATATAGAGGAGAATGTGCTTGAGTGTTGGGGAGAAAGTTGATATGTCTGTTCTTGCTATAGCTTCTCAATAAATATCCATTTTCAAAAGCCAACTTATATTAATTGTTTGAATGATACTGGGCTGTGAATTGCTGGAGATTTACATTGGGTTCGAAGAGCAAGTGCACTTCCAGGATCCTCAGAGTATGCCTTGTTATGATGATAATAACAGATAGTTTGGAGAAGCAGATAAATGTGTCAGGGCCAAATAGAGCTTTAAGTCAAGAGCCAGAGATTGACAGGCTACAGTGAGGAAAGGAGGGGGTAAAACACTCCTGATTCTCAAACCCCTCCCCCTCTAACTGCTTCTGCTTCAGTTGGTAATGAAGACAGGAATAAGATTCTTCTGGTAAGTTTCTGTTATGGCTGAAACCCCAATAATGTTCCTTTTCTTTAATTTATATTCCTCTTAGGTCAGGTAGAGGAGATATAACAGCTAGCTATCTAACTGTTGAGGACAGAGGAGATCTTCTTTAAACTGGCAGCCAACAGGATTCAAACTAAATATACAGACTGAATTGTAAGTATCTTCCCAAATAATTATCAGGCACAGATTTGAAGGTAAAAAGTTATATTAGGAATTAACAAGGAAAATTAGAGAAGTTAATGAAGGTTTTAGGATAAAGGAAAGGTGACCCTGAACTGTTAAATTGATGCCCCCTTCCCCCTCCTCACTGGAGGGGATGAAGCACTTAACTAAAACTGGCTCTCTTGCTATAGATAAATATCTTACTCTCTAATCACTAAATAATTATATAATTGTATTCAGTAATAACAAACAGGCTAACTCTATGAGTAGAAATCACTAGCTTATGCTACAATGGTTTCTCAGGAGAAACCCCAAGTCAGGAGAAACAAGCAGAGTGTCTGCTCACATCCACTCCCACAAATTAACTGTCTTCAACCCTTCTCAACTGCCCCCTCACCCAAAGTTCTCCAGGGGGGTCCCCTGGAATTCTGGGTGAGGCTCTCCCTGTACCTTTGCAGGGATTCCATGCTTTGCATCTGCACACAACAGCCTCCAGGATAGTCAACAACTCTTCATCACAAATCAAGATCATCTGTTATTAAGTAGCCTCATATAAAATCCATTCTAAGATCTAAGTTGATCCTGAAGTTATCTCAATACTAACAGATTGGTTTTTTATTCCCTGGCTGACCCTGGCTCCCACCTAAACCTTCCCCTCTCTCAGACCCACATAAAGAGAATAATATAAAATCTTTGCCCCTTTGGAGATCTGTATGAAGAGGTTGCCTACTTCTTCCACAGGGCAAAACAAAGGCTCTACCTCCCCATCATCTAGGAACTCAAAATCATCTCCATATCACCTATAACCACCAAAGTTATACTGATAACAGTTTTATCTCTCCCATGATGTTAGAAAGTCAGGCACCTCCTCAAAATACCACTCTTTGCTCTCCCCAGTTCTCTCTAGGAAGAATTTGTCTGAACCATCCCAAAATAAAGGAATCCTGTCAGTTGAGGGGGACTTGAGCTATTTCTTACAGGTTAAAAGGAATCCTTGAATGGGATAAGTACCTTGAGAACAAGATGCCATGGCTCTGGGGAAGGAATAAAATAGGGCTTGGGAGAGTCATCAGAATTATGTCCCCAAACAGTTTGTTCTTAACAGGTAAATCTTCCTTTAAAGGGTTCTTACTAACCTCATGCTGAAACTCTGTACAGTTTTATTAGCAACCAGATAAGCTGTTCAATTGATTTTTTATCAACCCCATATATCATGAACAACACCCAAAACTCCCTTTTTAAGAGAGAGTCATTGGTCTCTGTCAACCTAGCAGAGAGGTAGGTTCCTTGACTTGTCCTCTAATTCTCAGGCTGTCCCCCATCTGAAGCATCGGAGTGTCTTTGTATGGCTTAAAGGGAGACAAAATAGACATCTCTACTCTTCTTCCCACACCCTTATTTAAGGGAGACTTTAATTCCTGCCAAGAAAGGAAACAGAAGGTAGAGAACAGGAACTTGGCCATTCTTCTCAAAGAGAGGGGGTACTAGGCTAGAATTATATCCACCTCCTCCCTTAAATATTATTAATCTAGGGGGTGTATTTTTTTGTTCAAGTTAAACTTCTGATTATTGTTCATTGGTGAAGAAAAGAGACCCAAGCTTTATATACAACATTTGACTCCCTTCCCACCAAGTGCCAGTTCCACAATGAACACACAAAGGAAGAGACAAAGAAATTCATTTATCCAAGTCAATAATAGCAAAAGAGAAATCTGAGGAAGTCTACACTGGAGACTATATACCAGACAATATAGAGTGAAGGAATTCCCCCTTTGGTATTAAGATAATTCATCTCAAATAAGAGAGAAAGTTCCAAATTTCACCCAAGGGAAAGTTCCCCAAAGTCTCTAGGGTAGCAACCCAAGGATAGAGACATGATGAAGACTGCTAGCTCCTCTCATATTGGCTTCTTCCCAGAGCTTTATTTGTGCTTCAGCAGCCTGAAGGTTGATGTTATCCATTTTCTCTCTTAAAACTAAAAACCAGAAACACTCAAAGTGACTGCAGGACCTAAAGAGACTGAAGAAATCTGAAGAGCGTGAGAAGACTAGCAGAGACTGAAGGGTTCTCCTCTCTTCCACTCATGGTAACTCCAACCCACCCTTCACACAAGTACAGGACTTTGAAAATCCCCTATTGCAGAAAGTTTCCAGACCTATGGACTTTGGGCTCTGACAGTATTTGCCCAAGGCTCAATACTAATCTCTCATTCAAATTTTGCCAGTTAATTAGCTAATACATTTGAGTGATAGAGGAGATCTATACCTAAAGTCCAAAGCCATTCTAGTAGGGCTCCACCAACAAGATGAAGTCCAATTGTCCCTGAAACATCCTGGACCTGGGATGTGTAGGGGGAGAGAGGGGAATGATCCAATGAAACATATAGACCCTACCTATCAAGGCCATTTTCTTTAGGAATTTCTTCCCTTTTCCTTGCAGATTCCTATATGAAAACCAGATATTAGGGAATTTCATCATTAATGGGGCATGGTACTCCATCTCAGCCTCCAAAAAAGGAACAAACAGGCATCCCTGTCCAGACCTTTTAATTGATTTAGCTGTCTACCACAATTTATTCCCTCCCTCAGATTTAGCTGCAAAGAGTATTTCAGCTTTGGCTACATTAGGCCATGCCTTCAGAAGCTATTAATTCAGTGATTCATGAAGTTTCTGTCTGAACATGTCACACAACTTGCCCAGTGTCTTGATGGTACAGGTCCAATAATCCTCTTCTCCCTCAAATTAAAAAATCATCCTTCTTCCAATAGGGACAACTAGGTGGTTCAGCTGCATCTATACTCAGACTCATCTTCCTGGTTTCAGATACTTACTAGTCATGTGACCCTGGACAAGTCACTTAACCCTGCTTACTCCATTGCCTCATGTGTAAAATGAGCTGGAGAAGGAAACAGCAAACTACTTTAGTATCTTTGCCAAGAAAATCCCATATGAGGTTATGAAGAATTAGAAATGATTAAACAACAAAATGATCCTCCCAGGAGTAGTAATGATAAGTCTGAATTTTTTTGTTTTGTCTTATTTTGTTTTACCATTAGAGGAAGTATATAAGTCTCTTCCTCAACTCTACCTTCATTCTCCTAATTCTGATTTCAGTGTGAATACAGTTAAAGAAGAAGCTCAGGATAAGAGATTGTCAGTTCTACCCCCATCAGGAGAGATCCCTTCCCTCAAAGGACCACTAGCTCCATTAGTTGTTCTCAGCCTTCGTTGCAGTCCCTAAAAGCCAAGAACTGTTTCTGGTAGTAGAACAGTCAACAACAAATAGGGAATTCTACACAGTCCATTCTCTTTATCCTTCCAGGAAGGCTTTTCCAGAACTCACTAAACTAATTGCACTGCCTGAGAAGGAGTTTGCTCCCTCTCCCAAAGAGATAACTCCATGATGAAAAGGGCACATGTTCTTTCCATCTAATAGAATCTAAGTTCTTCAAGAACAGAAACTATTTGCTTTTTGTCTTTGAGGCAGTTAAGTGAGAGCCAGGCCTTGAGATGAGAGGTCCTGGGTTCAAATGTGGTCTTGGACACTTCGTAGCTGTGTGACCTGGGGCAAGTTACTTAATCACCGTCGCTCTATAATGGAACCAATATTTAGTATTGATTCTAAGACAGAAGGTAAGGGTTTAAAACAAAGGCCTGTGTTCAAACCTGATCTCAGACACCAACTGTAGGGCTCTGGGTAAGTCTCTTAACTTCTGTCTGCCTCAGTTTCCTCAATTGTCAAATAAGGATAACCTTACCTCCTATGTTGTTATGAAGATCAAATGAGATATTTGTAAAGTTCCTTAGCACAGTGTGTGGTACATAAAAGGTGCTTAATAAATGCTTGACTCCACCTCTCTGCCTTTGTTCCCCAAGCATACCACCTCTGACGTATGTTGCATGATCCTAGATGATTCATATATTTTCCAAGTGTCTCAAGGAAGCTATTTGAGACTCTGAAGTTGTAGAAAAGATACCATCTGCATTGCAGAAGGAGTGTCCTCTTTTCAAGTTCCCCATATTGATGAAATCGCTGGTACATTTGCATCCATAGCACTCCACACGGTGATTGACTGAGGAAGGGAGCACAGGAACCATTCATAGATGCTCATCCAAGAGTCTCTTTCTAGCACCTGAAACACTGGCCTCACATGGATCATCTCTGGTCTTATCTTCTCATCCCCTCTATGCCTCAGCCATATATCAGGAAACAGGAGCCAAAATGGATCTGGGGAAATAAACAAACAAACAAAAAACACCCTTCAGTAGGTAACTATCGTGAATGGTAGAAAGGGTTTGTTTTTTGTTTTTAGTCTTGTTGTTCAAGGAGACAGATGATAATTAAAGTGTCAGATCCTTTCATGCTTCCCTGATCGAGATAACTACTTTAACATTGGCATTAGAAACAGGAGGAAAGTGTCTGGAGTCAGGGAAGATAAAGTGACAGTTCTGAGAAACAGGGCAAAGCTGGATGGGCCATCATTAGGATCATCAGTTCAAAACAAAAATGACTTGAACTGGATCATCAAGCCTGATGCTTTACCAGTGGAGTTCTCAGGATTTCACAAGCATGCACTGGCCTTGCCTTCCTAAATTGTATTCATCCCTACTGATTGACCTAGGGCCAATTTCTAGAAAATCAATAAAACTACTTGTTAATTCCAGCCAATTCTTCCAATTCAACTAATCTAATGATCTTATAGGAGAAATAGCAGTTGTCAAAGAATGAACCTGCCTTCTTTCCCGTATCTCCCCTCACACACTTCATACATATCAGCTAAACACGTCTCTCTTTATCTTCCAGAAAAGAAGTGGAGGTCTTGGAACGGGAAAGAAATGGAAAATGGAAGTTGAGTCTTAAATATAAAAATTCATCAGGGCTTTCCCTAATAATACTGACTCAAAAAATTCTGAGTGTCGGACTTGAAGTTAGGAGGCGAGGCTTTACATTCTGACTCCATCACTTAATATAATCTCAATCGACTCTTGGAAAAAATGACTAACAATATTTGCACTACCTCAAGGAGCTACTATTAGGAAAATACTTTATAAATCATAAAAGTGAATTGTGATTATCATCCCTTATCTCTGCAGATTCTAGTTGACCCCTTCTGTACCTATAGACCTTATAATTTCCCTTTTCTACAGCCTTTATCCACTTTCCATTTAAAACCACTCAAGATGGCCAGATTTTTCCTTATGACTTCCTTTGCCATTTATAACTTTTTTGGTTTTTATTATGAACTATTTATTGTGAAGATTAATAGTAGTACTTTTTATTGTAGCAAATAATTGGCAATAAAATAAATGCCTACTAATTGGTTGAATGACCAAACAAATTATGGTGTGTATAGTTTTTTAAGGTAAAAGCCTTTCCATGTTGTACATGGGAGGAAAGAAATTTCATCAGGAAAACACTGAATGGAATTTTATCATAGTATAAAAATTATAAATATGACAGATTCAGAAAAATGTTTATACATCCAGGCACTGTGCTAAGCACTTTACAAATATAATCTCATTTTATCCTCACAACAACTCTAGGAGGAAAGTGTCTCTGTTTCTCCTTTTGTAGGTTTAAAAGAGTTTCATTTCCTTCAAAGGGAAAAATAAGGACTTTGAAAGTTATGTCTACTGGAAAATGTGAATAGAGGAGCTGAGCAATAATGATGCCACTCATCTAAGGGTGAGGATCAGAGAGAGAGAGAGTTGCTAGTTCTCCTCACCTGAACACCTCCTCACCTCAAACACTGATAGACATTTTTTTGGAATCTGTCATATTCTTTTCTCATAATACAATAAATTCCATTCTGATTATTTCTTTGATGCAGCTTCTTTCTTCACACCCACAGAATGGTGAGACAGACACACCACAATTTGTTTGGTCATTCATCAATTAATGGGCACCTTTTTATCACCAGTTCTTTGAGACAATAAAAATTCCTACTACTAATATTCTTATTCTTTTCCTTATATCTTTGGCTTCCTTAGAGTGCTTACCTAGATCAAAGGATCAAAACTGGATCAAAGAGAATAGTTCCAAATTGTTTTCCAGAATGATTGAATCAATTTGAAGTTACACCAATAGTGTATATGTGTGCTTGCTCTCCAACAATTGCTATTTTCCTCTTTTGTCAGCTTTGACAATCTGATGAGTGTGATTTGTGTCATGAACTAAAGACCATTTATCTGTTTTCCAGGCAAGATTTACTCAAAGCTTTTATTATACATACTGATGAGTTTGGAAGACAACTTTTATAAAGTTGTTCAAAATTCTCTAGTCTATAAATACTATCATATCTCTTTAAAAGAGAGAAAAGAAACAACACATGTGGGAGCAGTCATCAAGTTTTCTGCTGATGCCTATGTTTTCTTGAACATCAAATTTGGAGCATCTTGTATTTATGGAATTAAGGAGGAAAAAAAATCAGGTAATGTTGGAAAGCTCACCCAAGGGTCATTTAGATCAAGCTGGCTTTTATACTTAGATAACACTTTACAAGGTCCAGGAAGGCAGAACCTTTTATTTAAGGCTATTTAAAAATATAAATATTTCAACTAAGCCAGATACTATAAAGTGTAGCCCAAGAATTGTTTTTATTTGCATTTCTCTTATTTTTAGTTAAAGTCCTTTTTTATGTGTTTATTGACAATTTGACTCACCATTTAACTCCTCAATGCCCTTTAGGTGACCCCAGGATCTCTTCTGAGGTTGGGTCTGGCTATTTTATAAAAGGAGAAACATGGATGGAACCTAGAAAAGTACAGTAAATATTAAAGAACAAACTATCGGCTCTGCTAATACATAGATTCAGCTCTGATGGATATGCCATGTAAACCTAAAACTGAGTCAGATAGCCAGATTAATAATTATTACCCAACCAGCCCTTGTGTTTATGTAGTCACAACCTTTTTTTAAAATGTGAACAAACCAGAGATATGAAGATGACTGTGATTTGGACCAGTCCTGAAGCATTCTATGATGTATTGTCTTTCTTCCTACTCATGATTTGGGGAAACTTTACCAAAAGAAAACAAAGCTGCCAGACAAATCTATGGAGGCATTCCTGATGAAGCTTCCTTTCCCACCCCTCCTAACCAATGTGGGATAGAACCAGCTCAAAGCTTCCCCTTGGACCTGACTGGCCCCTACTTTCAGATTTTTGGTCATATATGGCCATAAAGTCCTAGCCACAAGAAGTCTAAGTCTCTCAGATTGATGGGTCAGTTGAGTCACCATACCCTGATGACCTTCGAACAGAAATATTTTCTTGAGAAGGCAGGGAAAGCTGTCTACCAATACTTGAAGCTACATACCATCATATCCTTTTTACATATCCTTGCTGTGTAGGGGCAAGTAAATCCTCTTTTGTTAAATATTAAATGATTTACAAGTGGCTAATTTCATACCTAGATTTAGGGATTAAGAGAGTTCTGGTGTTAGAGCTACATGTTTGGCTTATACAGTATAAAACTGCATTTCTTAAACATGACCTATTTAAATGAACCATCAATGTGAAAAATGGGAAAGTAGAGGGGAAAAGGCAAAAAAGATTCCCTTTGGTCGGGAAGGTGTCATGATTTTACTGGAAAGGGTCCTGGATTTGCAATCACTTACTTCTCACATCCCTGGACCTCAGTTTGCTCAGCTATAAGGGGGTCAGGCTGATAATCCTTCATCCTTCTCTAGGACTTCTAATTCTTTGGACTTTACCACCATATCCTACTATTATACTCCCTTCTCCTTTTATCTGTTATCTTCCCTGTTAGAATGTAAACTCCTTGAGGGCAGGGATTCTTTTTCTCTGGTATCTGTATTCCCAGTACTTGGCACAGTACCTGGCACATAGTAAGCACCTAGTAAATGCTTCTTGGACGACTAAATGAACTCTCTCTTCATATCCTTTGAGCACTTATTTATTGGAGAATGTCTCATATATTTAAGTTCTTTTATGTATTTTAAAAATATTATACCTTTGAGAAGTTTTTTGGGAAACTATTTTCCAATTATTTATTTCCCTTCTGATTTGAACTATTTATTTTGTTCAAGCAGAAACATTTCCATTTTATATATACAAAATTGACCATTTAATCTTTTATGATTTGTCAGTCAGTGCTCAGTGTTAAGGGATACAAAGAAAGACAAAAACTTCCTGTAAGAGAACTATGCAAGAGGAATTCTTTTATGGAATTGGGTGTGAATACCATTCTATCTGTCCCCTTAAAAGGGACAAAGGCTATTTCTTAACTGGAATGATTAATAAATTTAACTGATTCTGTAAAAGAGAGTCCTCAGAGAGTTCCCTTTCCCTGTCAAACCCCTCAGCTCTCTGGGAGTCAGCTGCAGAGATTGTCTCAGCATTGGTTCTATTATATGCTACATCCACTGGAGCCAATGCTCCAGTGACTCATCAGATTTCTGTTCTAATTTCTCCTTCAACAACTCCCAGCTCCTTAGTGGAGAAGATCTTCCTATTCTGTCATGGGAGTTAGTCTCCCCCAGGGAGCAATCTCTTGCACATTCTCTCTCATTTCTCTATTTCATGTCTCCAACCTCAGCAGGAGCTAGAATGTGGTGGAAACCACAGACAAGATTGATTTGATTAGGGTTCCATTATAAGAGAGTGGAGGAAGGGGAAAGGGAGAAGGAAGGAGTAGAACACACGCAGAAAAAGAGCATTTAGTGAGAAGAAGATCAAGGGGTCAGGTGAAATTTGGCCAGAACCCACCTAGGTATATTTCACAATGTGAGGAATTCATGAAAAAGGAGTTCAGAGACCTCTGGGGCAGCCAAAAATTCTGAGGAACCTAAAAGTGAGCTCCACTACAGGGATGGACACTCCGGTAAGGGTACATGAGGAAGTCTAGGAAGCACCATCAAGTTATGGGTAAAGCACTATCACCTGGTTGGGGCAGCAATTGTCACTCTTCCATAGCCTATGTGCTGTAAGAGCTTCCAAAAAGCTTCAAACCCATTTCCTTCTTATAGTGCCTGAGTCCTGGATGTGAATGATGCAGGATGATACAGGCTCCTGTCCCATTGGAGAACAGACTGATACCAACACAGACTAGGTGAATTCTCTTCCCTCCCTCACCCTCCTCCTGTTTCTTGCCTTTTCTCCTAGGGAAAGACTGACTTACTTTCCAAACCTTGTTTGTTAAAGAATCTGTCTGATCTCTGTTTTGACCACTTGCCTTTAAAGAAACCAGTTTTTAGAAACTAGTATGATTGTGTATTGTATTGTTGATTTGTGTATGTAAGTGCATGCCCCTTAAGGTATAAATGCACCTGAGAGGTAGGCTCTTGGGATAAGGTACTTAGCGAGAAGGTGATTGAGAGATATGATTAATATGAAGGGCTTTTCTCTAAAAAAATAAATGGGAGGCTCATAACCAAATTGAAAAGAGATATTATTGATCCATGTTTTATAACTTTGCAGCAACACTGAGAAAGTCCTTGGTGTATCCAGGCCATGAATCTAGCTAGACACGGCATGAGCCAAATTAGTCCATGTTGGAGGAAATGGAAGAGGGAACTCCAAGCTGTTATATGCAAGGAAAGAGAAAAAGACTAAATCCACAAGTTGTTTTGAGGAACCTAAAAATGAGCTCCACTACAGGATGGACACCCAGGTGACATGGTAAAGACATTAGCCTATTCACAAAAATATGAAGAGCATGGTTGTCTCAATGTGGAACACTTGGGGCTCAGGTTACATATCTGGTGAGGCTTCCCATCTCCAAGCACAATTAAAGTATCTCCCTCAACCCCAAAATTAACCAGATCCTGTTCCATGACATAAGATCATAGATTGCAGGATCTTCAAAAGAAGCAGCATGTCATGCTACATAGAGGACTGTTCTTGAGGTGGCCAAGGTGGCAACGCTGGGGTGTAAATCCTACTTTTCTCATGTACTAGCTTTGTGAGCATACACAAGTCACTAAAACTCTGGGTAGTAAGAAATTCTCCAAGGCCGGGCCAGTAATTTTCAACCTGGGGTTCACAGACTCCCCTGCAAAGGGACAGATTTCAATGGGTCTATAAATTTGGATAGGAAAAAACAATTCCATCTCTATTTTAAAGAACTTCTACCTGAAATAGGCTATTTCCTTCACTTATGAAGGTATGTAAGAAATATTTTTTGAGAAGGAATCACAACAGGCTTCACCCAACCGCACGAGTGTTCATGAAACAAAAAAGTTGATAACCCCTGGACCAGAAGTTATAGAAGGACTGATATCAATAAAGGGAGGGAATTCTTATAATGGAACTTATAAAGATTAAACAACTAATCCAGATTTTTTAAATCAAAGACAGCCTTAAAGAAATGACAAAGTAGCAATTTAAAGAATAAACACAGATATGTATGTATGTTCGTATGTGTATATATATATGTGGACAGATAGGTATACATGTACACACATACAAACATAGACAATATTCCTGCTGGCCTTGGTGATGGTAAAATAATTTGTGAACAATTTAAGTATGTAAATGAATTCCAGGCATATTAACAGAAACAGTCACCTCTTCTCTCCCAATCTACCTCTTTAAGTCACTTACTCTCCATCTGCAAGTGGCACAGCTCCCAGGGGAAAACTGCATGATCTCCCTTTGTCCTTGAGTCTCCAACAGCCAAGTGACTGAATTTCTAAAGGTACTGTGAAGCCTGGAACTCCCTCAGGACTATGCCTGCAGCTGAGCACCCAAGGTGGCAGAGATGACAAGCGATGTTTTCTCTCACCTAGCACAGCCTGTCCACCTGGGCTACTGCTAGGAAAAGAATTACTTGGGCCCTGGTATTGTCTTTTTGGCTTATGGGTGACATTGAACAGACCCCAATTTCACTCTCAACTCCTTTGTTTCTGATCTATAAAAACCTGTTTAGTTTCGTTTGGGCCTTGTCATGTTAACAAAAACAAATGGGATAATGTTCATTCAAAAAGCCTGGCAGGTCTTGATATTTTAATAAGCTTGTGATTCTACTGAGGCCTCAGAGGCTCTTAAAAGTTTAAAGTTAATAAGGAGAGTAAAAGAAAAAAAATATGAATTGTTTTTAATTATTATTATACAGGATTAACTATGCCAGTTGTGTATAATTAGAGAGTAGCTACCTTGTAAAGGGGAGACAGTGAAGAGCCCCAGAGGGCTTCTGCCAGAAGGCTGAGGTGTTTACAAGGCACTGGAGACATTTTCACCAAACACATGATCCCTGTTGCGGTAACTATTGCTTTTATAATGGATGTGTTCATTACAACCTGAGAATAATGTGTTTATCTATCATCTTCCTAGAAGAGATTATTTTGAAGTGGGGGAAGGGAGGAGAGTGTAACAGTCATAATACAATTTTGTGGAGGAATTATGAAAGCCCATTCAAATGCAGATTTTTTTGTCTTTTGTTATGGTTGCCATTGCCTGGATGAATTTTTAAAAGAATTTGTGGAGATCCATTGCCAGACTAGCTGTGATTAGGGCATCTACTGAGAAAGTTGAGTTGTTAATATTAGGAGCATACGTGCTCTCATCACTTCTAGTTGAACAGGAAAAAGCTGTAACCTGGAGGGTTTTGCTCTAGTTTTAACATGAACTATATCATATAACCTTGAGCAAATGACTTAGCCTTTCTCTGTCTCTGTTTCTATACCTGTAGAATGGGGATGATGGGCTCTGAAAATCAGAGCAGAAAACACTTTGAAAGAAAAAAAGGATATTTTTAATGGATTTTATTTTAACAAGTCATCAAGGATTATAAAGAACTAGCTTAGGTTAATATATTGCTTTTTATTATTAACTTCTATTTGTAACTCATTTATTGAGAAACAAGAGTGGTGTAGAAGATAAATGTTTAGCTTCAGAGTCAGGAATATCAATTTTAGATTGGAGATGGATATCATCGGTAGCCATCCAGCCTAACCCATACCTCAAAGGCATTCCTATCTTTATATATCCAACAAGCAGTAGTCCATTTTCTACCTTAAGAACACCAAAAGAGGGGAAATCCACTACCTCTCCAAACAAACTTCCAGACAGCTCTAATTATTGGGAAATTTTTCCTAATAACTTTCATCATTGCTTCTGGTCCTATCCTTTATGAACAAGGAACAAATCTAATCCCTCCCTCACACAAAAGCCTCCAAATAATTCACATTATCATATTAACAATGCTCACCCACATTTACTCCTCTTCAGGCTAATCATGTGCCATTCCCTTCACCTATCCTCAAATGGGTGACATAAAATCAAGGTCCTTCACCATCCTGACTGTCATTTGGACACTGCCCAGCTTAACAGTGCCCTTATACTGTGGTGTCAGAATTAAATCCAATATCCCAGGTAAATTCTAATCAGGACGAAGTCTCCTTTTTCTTGGAAGTTAAACCCCTCAGTGCAACATTAGCTTTCTTAGCTGCCTGGCCCTGGAGGAGAAGTCAAATTATCATATGCATTATTTCCAATCCCAGCTTAGAGGATGATCTGATTGATCTACCCTGGTTTGAATGCTTCATTTTTGGTTAATGAAGAGTTGCAAAAAAAAGAGAGAAAGTGGTAGTATATTATGGGGGGAGAGAAAAGTGAACCATGAGCAGGGACCCCTCCTGAATTTTTGTCAGAGTAACCTGCTTGTGGCCTTGTAAGAACCTCATTGATAATGATTTTTCAATATTTTATATAAATGACCCAAAATTAAGTCTTGAGGGGTTTTCGCCTCCAGGGAAAATATAGCCAATAACAGTCATTTTTTCTTTCCCCATTGTTCCCTCCCAGGTACTCCCAGAAACACCCTCTTGGAGGGATAGAGATCAGCTGGTTACTAGAGAGTAGATCATGATAGGCGGGAAAGAGAAAATCTTTGAAAAACCCTTGTCACCTACACCAAGGAAGGAGAAGTAGCTATTCTCCTTATAACTCGCCAGAGCACTGGGCTAACACTTTCTTGCAGTAGGAGTGATACGTTTTGTTTTAACACAAGAGACACATCTTAATGTCTGAGGGAAACCTATTAAGCTGCAGTCATAATTCAAAGTTGTCCATTTTCCTGATTTAATAAATCACCAGGCATAAGAATTGCAGATTTTTTTTACATGTGAAATCATCTACCACCATCTTGATCAGCTCTACTCAGCAAGATTAAGAATATTTTAGACTTAAGAAGCATTCAGTGTAACTTAACAAGAGACTTCATCTACCTGAGCTGGGAATTTTAAAATGCAAGCCAGTCCCCCAGGACAAAATAAGCTAAAACACAAATACGTAAAGGTACATGAAAATTCTCTAGTTCTTTTTAGGTCAGCCTGATGAGGGATCCTGAATGACAAGGAATTTTCAACCTGTTCACTCATTGACTTGACTCTGGATTTTCAACCACACACATTCTATTGTGATCATTTGACCACCTTAATCTGTGATTTGGTTCCATTTATGAAAAAAGAGTATCATAAAAATGCCTTAGCTAGAAATTTGTGAAGCTTGGGAACAAGAATACTGATTTCAGTTTAGTGGTTAAAAAAATGAATAGTCTAAAGCAAGCACCATCATTTTAGGACTGGAAGGGGTTAATAGTGAATAAAGATTATTTTTAATAGGAGACCTTTAATAGTCCACCACTATTGTGTTGCATATGAAATATAAACATTATTAGTCCAGTGGTACAACTAAGAAATTAAAAGGCAAAATTGAAAATAAGTATTAGAGAAAAAATTTGAGAGATTTTCTAGAATTCTAAGGGCAGGTGAGAATGGACTTTAAAATCCATATTAGATTAAAGCAGTATTTCCTACTGTAAGAACAATTCTAACCCTTCTCTAAGGGAAAGACAAAAATCATCAAACAGGGAATTCCCCACTCTAATTTTTTCCCTCCTTCTCAAACTCTCTACAAACCTCTTTGGTGTTTACTACATGAAACAACTTAGTGCTTTAACAGCCATCACTAACTTACTATCCACTTGCTCTTCCAAATCAATAATAAACACATTAAATAGCATTGGTCCCCAACAGACTCAGAGGCCCTACTCTATTAACCTCTCTTCACTCTGGCTGGCCAACTGACAGACTATTTCCTTCTGCCTCTTAAGTTTGATAGAACACTTTGTCTGCTAGCTCCCTATATGGCACAAGGAGACAAAAGTCCTGACTCCTGGTTGCATTTTTCTCCCATTAGTGAACCATAACTGTCAGACTGTAGGATGTGTCTATGATGGCTAAAAGTGGCATAATTTTGATGAGAGGAGAAAAAGTTTAATTAAAGAGAGGAAAAGAAAATAATATTTTCCTCCCCCCCCAAAAAAAAACCTGAATCAAATAACTATTTTTAAATTCCATTGAGAAGTTTCAGCTTCGGCTTCTGGGTTAAGATGGTGGCAGAGTAAAACCTCTGTTTTTAAACAGCTGTTTTAAAACAGTTTTTAAACAGCTTTAAAAAGTTTTAAAACAGCTGTTTAACCTCTCCTAACCCACACATAAAGGCCTCCTCAAGAGGACATAAGAACAAACCCAGACAAACAAAGGGACCCCACAACAGGGCACAGCATTGAAGGTACATGGGATCAGGGAATTTCCATGCTAAAAGGGGGTGAAATAGCTCTCACTAAAATGTGAGCTGAGAAACCCCCTCACCCCACACCACCTATAGTGCCAAAGCCAGCCCACAACAGTTAGAGCAAGTTTGGGGCATCCATTAAGTCCTTGGCAGCTACCTGGGACCACTAGGACCTGTTCCTGAGAGCAGCAAGACTTAAGACCCCAAGAGGCTAAAGAACCAGACTTTGAACACAGACCTTGAGTGCAGACAAGGATATTGAGTGAGGACATGGATCCTGAGTGCAGGCTCAGACCTTGGGTGGGGACCCAGTGTAGAGGGGTGCATGAGTGTGGAAGCAGAGCCGTGAGACTGTTAAAGGAGCTTCAGGCAGAGGGGCAAGCAAGGGGACCACCAGGAGGCTTGACCCTGAGAACAACTAGACTTGAGACCTCAGGAGCCTAAAGAGCACAGACCAACCCTGGGCAAGAGGATAAAGCTGAGAGGGCGCATGGCACTGTAACTCAGACCAAAGCTTCACAGTGAGCAAGGTGAAATGACTTATCTTGCTAGAACATAGCAAAGCCAGGATGAAAGTTTTCATCTCCTAACTACAAACTATGCATTCCATATATAATCACGTGGGTGTCCAATGAGATTATTAAATATAAGATGACAAAGCTTTTGAAAAAGGTGTGCCTAAGCCACAGGTTAATAGTATATTGTATTGTCTGATAATCAACTTGGGCACTAATCTATTTGCTGCTTCTGTTCACATATTTTAATTTGAATTCTCTGTGCCTCCTTGCCGCAAAAGATACTAGGGTTACTAATCACACTATCTTATACAAACCCTAAATATTTGAGGGAAAACATAGGAAAGGCCACTGCCAAAGAGTTATGAACTTTGCAGATAAGTATGGTTCTTTCTAATATATGGTCAAAAAAATTTGGCTATAATTTTGTTTTATAATATAGGCATATGTCCCACCTTACTGTGGAAGAGTGATTAGATTTGTACTTCTTGATTCCAAAAAAGCAAAGCAATGGGTAACAGAAGTTGCCAGGGAATGTTTTCAATTCAATATAAATTTATCCACTGGGAGACATTCACTCAGGAGTCCCAAACTCACTCTGGCAGTTGTCCATGCCCTGCTGGGGCGAAAGTACTAAGGAAATATTACATTTCTACAGTTACCAGAAAGTCGGTGGCCTTCTGTTCACTACCACCTCTTAACAGAGTGGAACTGATTCGTTGTCATGAATGTGTATGGCATTTGTGCATTAACCCAATCAGAATGAACTCTGAACTTCCTCTCACTGGTTAATGTTGCCTCATTCTGTTGAATAAGCTATATCTCATTGAAATTGTCACATGATCTTGGCATGATGTCATCAATTTTTACAAAGAAATTGATTGTGTGTAAAATTTACTAAGCACAAAATCAATACCAAATAAACCATAAGTAATAAGGAGAAATCAATGGATAATAAACATAGAAAACATAGACTATATTTCTCACCTTCAGTTTCTATTGACACCTCTATTTCTAATCCCCACAGATTAGAGTCAAAGTGAAAGGAATGGATTTCCTTTTAATTAATTAAAATTGCCCCAAAATTGAATGGATTGCTTGTGAAATAGTGAAGTGTAGTCGAGATGATTACACAGATCTGGGCTAAATTAAATATGTGATTTCTTCAATTCTATCATACCAAAGACTGAAAGCTCACTATTTTCCTCAGTCCTGGCAGGCTTACAAAACATAGGATCTATCATAGTTTGAGTTTGTTTAGTTTTTCACAACCATTTCCTTATGAATGGTCAAAGAAGTATGGAAATTATAATAACACAGTTCCCTTAACAGCAAATTTCTGGAGAAATATTTGTCTAATAGTATGAAAGCATGGAACTGGGTGTTATAATTATTGAGAGGTCTCTTGATGTATTTGAGGTGGTAGAAATGATGTACAGAGAGAAATAAGATGACCCTTCTCCCTTATAACAGTTGCCCAGGCAGGATCCTTCAGGTCTAAGAGGTATATCCCTTCAGGACCCACCTGGGTTAATTGATATGCTGATTTGGGCTCTTTAGCTAGGATAACTACTTGTATTCTGACTGCAATTTCTCCCTTCCCAAAACAAGCTTTGAAACTGCTTTAGGAAGGTACTTTAAATTTTATATTAAACAAGAAGGATAAGGGTAAAGGACTGTGGTATAGGAGACCCTACTCTAATTGTCACTAATGAAATCTCAGCTGCTGGCAGATGAAGAAGCAATGTAGCTTCCCTCTGGTTCAGGTTGGCCAGGTCTAAACCAGAGTAGGTAAACTGCTGAGATATCTTTAGCTTCTTCTTCAATAGATCTTCAGCCTTACAGTTGAGTTATGTCCACCCTTTCCACCCTCTTCTTCATCTCCTGCCCACTTCCCGGATCCCTCCCGGGCCCTGGGAAACCTAGATATCTAGATGATGAAACTCCTAATATCTAGGGGCAGTAGACACCAAGGTGGTGGTCAGGTACAGGTTGAAACGGTATCTCAACTACAGGAAGAGTTTGCAGAGAGATGTTTGCACCTTCTCACTCCAAGACCAGGATCCACCAATCTCCAGCCTCAGCACAGTTCAAAAACCCAGAACTTCTGCTCAGGGTTCTCAATTGCCCCTCCTCCTGCCTCTCGCATGCCTTCCCTGGGAACATTCCATCCAAATGACTTATTTGTCAATCAAAGGTGAACTTCAAGCTCCCAGAGATTCAATATAACATGAATGCCGTTTTGATTTTGGAAATTTCAACCTGTAAATTTCCAGCTGTTCTTGTTCATGGATGATGTCTACACTATTCTAATCTTAACTATGTGTTCCTATCCCATTAACTATCCCTTCCCAAAATAATAAATCCTACCTTATCTAATGCCTTAACTAACTAACTAGCCTAAAGCTAATAACAAGGGTTTAGGATAGGTTTCTCTGTGGGAAAGTGTGGGATTTGAATACAATAGTTTCATGAACACATCAGTTGAACATCAACATAACATATGAACATAATCATAACATTTAAAACAATCATCTATGTTGTTTTCTAACCTTAGACAAAACATTTCAATAACTCTGACTATATTACTAATGCTAACTTCAAACAACATTCCTAACTCATATTAAACCCTAACATTTCTATTCCCTAATCTATAGTTAGAAAGACTAGTCTGTCAGTAATTTTTATACTAGAGTTAATGTGTTAGTCAATTAGTATTCATTTCTAACTAACCTACTCTACACAATGTCTACCTAACATTCTATCAATTCTATTTGAAAATCCATAACTATTTTACACTGACCCTATACTAACTAAAATTTTGAACATCCCTACTCTACCCTTTCCCTATGGGTTAGCAGACTTATGCAATATATGTTAGTAACAATATTACATATGTACAAGGTTTCATGTGATGTTCTCATGAAATAACTACTTTAGACCTTGCAAGGAAACTTATCTCTCTTGCTCTTTTGGGTCATTGTAGTTTCTTCAGCTATATACATTATGTACATGTGAAGTGACTCTATTGTGACTATGTGTTGAACTTATGACCTAACATATCCTGTTTGGATTTATACTCACCTTCTTCCAAAATTCTTCTGTCAATCAGCTTATGTTCTGTTGCATGCATTCTATATGTGCATTTCCCTTATGATTAGTGTCTGAGTGTGAAAACCTTGCACTTATTCAAACCTAATCTTCATCTGCTGATCTTTTCTTGTGAGTCTCCCGGTGATGAAATATTTGTCTAATAGTATGAAAGCATGGAACTGGGTAACTGATGTGAACCTAAATTCAGCAGAATTGGTTCTTCTCTGGATCAGAGTAAATGTATTTAACAGCCAGATGAGAAAATACACCATCATTGTGCTGGAATCTCTATCCTTGACCCTCTTTTGCACTGTCCTGCTAAAACGGAGTCTCTCTTTTTCAGTTCCTGTTTATGCTCTTATCTCCAATCCCCAAAGATTGGAGTCAGAGTAAGAGGGATTAACTTCCTATTGATTAAAACTGTCCAAAAACTGAATGTGTTGCCTTGCAAAATTAGTGAGTTCTAAATTACTGGAAGTCTTCAAACGTAGGCTGGATGACCACTTGGGTATGAACCAGATGATATATGTGGTTCCTTCCACTTCTGAAATTCTATCATATCATGGTAAGGAAAGGGGCTAGAGGCAGCTAAATGGCTCATTAGACTGAGAGCCGGCCTAGACACAGGAGGTCCTGGATTCAAATTTGACCTCAGATACTTCTAAGCTGTATGACTCAGGACAAGTCACTTAACCCCTATTGCCTAGCCTTTATCTTTATAAATACATGGTATTGATTCTAAGATGGAAGATAACAGTTTTAAAAAAAAGGAATGAAGAAAAGGAGAGATTTAAAAAATCTTTGAAGAACCAAGAGAGCTGTAGCAATTCATGGGTAAGTAGGATAAAAGATTCATTTGAGCCAGGATGGCAGTAGGATGGGGATTTGAGGGAAACAAGAGCACAGAACCTATGTAGAAGTTTTCCTCATCTTGGAGCTTTAGGAAAAGAAAAAGTCTATGATGAAATTTGCAAGATCAAATCCTTTCTCAAATTTTGGTTTAAGAACCTCTGATTTCTATCTGCCTTTCTAAAAGTTAACTACTCTAGGTATGTTTGTTTTCTAACTAGAAGCATAATAAGTTATTTTGTAACTATATTTCCAAGGGCAGAATTACTACACTTGTGCCGTTAAAAAAACCTGCCCAAAAGATACCAGCTTAACAGTGATTTAGAGTTAGATATTCTTTTCCTGGTTCTATTTACTAGATTCTCTGTATTAATCAAATTCATCATTTCTTATAATATAGTAGTAGTCTATTATGTTGATGCCACACAATTTGTTTAGTCATGTCCTCAAATGATAGGCACTAAGTAATTCTAAGGATATCTTAAAATGTAATTCCTTTTATTATTATTAGATAGCATAAATCTACCTTGGAAATTTCACCTATTGATCATTACCCACATTTTTTTTAACACTGCCTTCTCTCTCTTCCAAGAGAAATATAATAGAAAGAACCCTGGATTTGGAGTAAAAGGACTTGTTTTCAAATCCTGGCTCCAATGCTTACTAGTCATCTAAACTAACAGAAGGGGGTAGTCATCAAAGAATAGCATGAGATGGAAAACCCTCTCCCCCTGACTTAGGTTGTGAAAAGTACTTGGTACTTTCTTTTCAGATATAGAACTGGCCACCCTGGCACCCACATAGACTTCTTAGGTTCTCTGTTTTGATTTTTTGTTGCTCATGGCAGGGATTCAACATGTTTCTAAAACTGGAACAAATAATTCATTATAAGATTCATTATAAATCCAATAAAAGGAATTTAGGCTGAAACTTTGGATATGGAACTCTCAGAATTAAAGTTGTGGCTTTTTCTATTTTTTTCCAGTTGTCTAGTAAGATTTTATAAATGTTTTCTTTTTTGAAAGAACCAGAGAAATAAATCCCTGAGTTGGTACAACAGTATGATATTTATTTTCAGGAACCTGAAACTCATTTTCTTAGAGCAGAAATATAAGGGTGAAAGAAAATAGCAATGTCCAAACAGGTCTCAGTCGGAGATTTTTCTTTGTGCTCATAGCCAAAAAACAGCTTTCATCTAAATAATGAAATGTGACAAGAAATTAATCCACATTGTGATCTAATTATTTTTGGAATTATGAGGAAAATGTAAGGTGTCTCCACTATTTAATGTTGAAAAGTGTCTATGAAAATTAACTTTAACCACTTTTTAGACAGATTCTAAGTTTTCCCACACTAATCCCAATTTAAATGGCATTTATAAAGGTCATTTATACTGCCATTTCTGTGAGGTCAGATCACTAGCATATAAATTAAGTTTCTTCAAGAAATGTAGGTTGGGACTGATCAGAAGCTCATGAATTACAATATATGTACTTACTATGAACAAGGAGCCAATTTCTTTATCCTCTTCTTCAAAGCAGCTGTGTTGGAGAGTTAAATTGCATTTAAAAAAGAAGTTCCACACTCAGTGAACAAGCTTCCTTGGTGGTAAAAGAGAAAGCAAATATGAATCTGGTCCTTAGACTAAGTCCCTCAAGCCTGAAAATAATGGGAAGCTAGGGTACAGGAAAGAAGTTAGAATGTGGAGAATATACAAACAAGGCAAGAAGGGACCAGCTTGTGAAGAGTTTTTTTTTATTTTTTTTAAATTTAAACATTTATTAATATTCATTTTTAACATGGTTACATGATTCATGCTCCTACTTTCCCCTTCACCCCCCACCCATGGCCAATGCACATTTCCACTGGTTTTGTCATGTGTCCTTGATCAAGACCTATTTCCAAATTGTTGGTGGTTGCATTGGTGTGGTAGTTTCGAGTCCACATCCTCAATCATGTCCACCCTGATCCATGCGTTCAAGCAGTTGTTTTTCTTATATGTTTCCTCTCCTGTAATCCTTCCTCTGAAGGTGGGTAGCGTTCTTTACCATAAATCCCT
>NC_058130.1:295545114-295577402 GCF_016433145.1 Gracilinanus agilis | reverse complement strand
TAATCAGGATGTAATGACCTTCGCTGTCTTTTTTAATCATATCTATTTTTACTTTGGCTTTGTCAGAAATCATAATAGCCACTCCTGCCTTCTTTTTCTCATTTGACGCCCAAAAGATTTTGCTCAAGCCCTGTACCTTAAACTTGTGTATGTCCATCCGTCTCATATGTGTTTCTTGTAGACAACATATGGTAAGATTTTGGTTTCTAATCCACTCTGCTATTTGCTTCCGTTTTATGAGTGAGTTCATCCCATTCACATTCAGAGTTATAATCATTAGTTGTGCATTTGCTGACATTTTCATATCCTCCCCTATTCCTACCCCCTTTTTCTTATACTATTTCCTTTTAAACCAGTGTTTTACTTTGAGCTGGTATCCCTTTTTCTTATACTATTTCCTTTTAAACCAGTGTTTTACTTTGAGCTGGTATCCCTTATCCCCTCCCTTGATTAACTTCCCTTTCTACCCCTCCCTTATTTTTCCCCTCTTTTTGTTTTTAAAGGCCTTATGAATTCTCTCCCCCTTTTTCTCCCCTCCCTTTTTTTGACCTTCCCACTCCCCTGCTCCCCTTGGTTTATCCCTTCTGACTTTCTCAGAAGGTTTAGATAAGAGTTTTATGTCCCAATGGATAGTATAGCTACTCTTCCCTCTCCGGGTTGATTACACTGAGAGTAAGGTTTGATTATTACCTCTTAATGCTCTCTTCCTCTCCTTCCCATGCCCTCTTTGTGTGTAAAAGAATATACTATTTTTCTTATTCACTCAAGTTTCTCTTGGTGTCCCCTACTATTCACCCCTTCTTTCCCATCCCCCATGTCATCTTAGATTATTTAGTGTTCCACCCTCTCCCTGTGAATTATTCTTCTGATTACTATAATAGTGAATACTATAATAGTGAATAGAGTTCACTACAGAGAATTATACATAACATTTCTCTACATAGGAATACAGATAATTAGATCTTACTGAGGCCCTTAAAAAGGCAAATTTAAAAATTATGAGTTTTCTTTCTTTCCCCTCTGTTTCTTATTTACTTTTTCATGTTTTCAAACTTTCCATTTAGCCCTGGTCTTTTCTGTGCAAATACTTGGAATTCTTCAATTTTGTTGAATGCCCATACTTTCCCCTGGAAATATATAGTCAATGTTGATGGGTAGTTGATCCGTGGTTGCAAGCCCAGTTCTCTTGCCTTTCTGAATATCGTATTCCAAGCCTTGGGGTCTTTTAGCGTGGAGGCTGCCAGATCCTGTGTGATCCCGATTGGTGTTCCTTGATATTTGAATTGTCTCTTTCTGGCTTCTTGCAAGATTTTTTCTTTTACTTGGAAGCTCTTGAATTTGGCAATTATATTCCTGGGTGTTTTTTTATCTGTATCAAATGTTGAGGGTGATCTATGGATCCTTTCAATGTCTATATTGCTCTCTTGTTGTAGGACTTCAGGGTAATTTTGCTGAATAATTTCTTTTAATATGGAGTCCAGGTTTCTATTAATTTCTGGTTTTTCTGGAAGACCAATGATTCTCAAATTGTCTCTTTTAGACCGGTTTTCTTGGTCTTTCACTTTCTCATTGAGATATTTCATGTTTCCTTCTATTTTTTCAGTCTTTTGACTTTATTTTATTTGTTCTTGTTGTCTTGAGAGATCATTAGCTTCTAATTGCTCAATTCTAGCCTTTAGGGACTGGTTTTCAGCAATGATCTTTTGGTTTTCCTTTTCAATCTGGTCATTTCTGGTGTTCAATTTGCTTATCAGTTCATTTGATTTCTGAACCTTACTTTCCAATTGCAAGATTCTACCTTTTAAACTGTTATTTTCTTGCCAGATCTCTTCCATCTTCCTCAAAATCTCAGTTTTGAACTCTTCCATAGCTTGTGACCCATTTTCCTTATTTGAGGATGGTCTGGATGCTTGTTTGTTCTCCTCCTCTGTTTGCTTTTTTGTCTGGATTTTCTCTGTGTAAAAGTTGTCGAGTGTTAAAGAATTCTTTTTCTCGTTAATCTTTCTCTTCTGAACTTCCTGAGTCTGGGTAGCCATCATTAGCCCAGCAGTTTCTCAGCTTTATCCTCGCGCTCAGGGTCTGTCCGTGGTCTTTTGTCTCCTGAGGGCTGAGGTCTGTTTTTTTTCAAGGTCAAGCCCCCTGGTGGACCCCCTTGGTTGATCCTCTGCTGGAGGTTTCTTTACAAGTCTCAGGGTGCTGCTTCCACAGTCGTATACCCGTCTGCACTGGTTCCCCACTCAGGATTTCAGAGCCTTAGCTCGCGGCTGTGTCTGCCTCCATCTGCGTCTGCGCTCTGCGCCCGCGCTCAGAGTTTGTGTGTATTCTTTAGCTTTTTGGGGACCTAAATCTTGCTGCTCTCAGGAACATGCCCTGGTGCTGCCAATGACTTGATGGGTGCCCCAAACTTGCTCCATTTCTTTTTAGCTGGCTTTGGCGTTATAGGTGGTGTGTGTGGAGGGGGTGGGAGTGGGGTGGTTGCTCAGCTGTTAGTGAGAGCTGTTTCACCCCTTTATAGCATGGAAATGTCCTGATTCCATGTACCTTCCACGCTGCACCCTGTTGTGGGGTTCCTCTGTTCGTCTGGACTTGTTTTTATGTCCCCTTGAGGAGTCTTGTGTGTTTCGGTTAGGAGAGGTTAAGAGCTGCTTTTTACTCTGCCACTATCTTAACCCGGAACCCCTGTTCATGTCTTTGTGAAGAGTTTTAATGACAGAAGAGTTTAATTCTAAAGGTAATAGGGAGCCCTAGAATTATTGAATATGTGGATAATAAGGTAGGATCTGTGCTTTAGGAAATCATTTTGGTGCCTGTGTGCAGGATGAATTGGAATGGGGTGAGACTTGAATAAGGAATAAGAGTCTGTTGCAATAGTCCTAGGGAAAGCAAGATATATGCATGAAGTAGGATAGTAGATGGAATCTAGTGTGACCTGGTTTTTGATGAAGTTATACAGGTTATGAGTGATCAGTGTTTTCCTTTTCTAGATGCTCATTGACCATTCATTTCAAAATATGTTCTGGAATACACAGGGATTAAAGACAAGCACACCAGTCTACATCCTTGATAGTCTACTTACTTTTTCCAAAAATTAGGGGGGAAAGATTGAGACAATTGCCTTTTCCCAGTTCTATTGTATCTTTGCTCTTCTCTGTTATATTTACAGAGACAGCCTCTGTACATTTGTTCTATGTAAGAAAGTGGAAAATGGAGAAGGTTTGTCTTTGAGGTTACGGTTGGAGGCTTGTCTGGCTGCTCCAGGACTACTTGTATTAGAGGATCTTATGGTGATGATTTTAATTTATATCCTTTATTAATAAACTACTAAAATAACAAAGGAAGGAATCCACGTGGATTGGGGTCATCAAATCTCTAGCCTCTGACTGCAAAGTGGGAGGTTGATGGGGTAGTGAGGAACAGAGAGAAAATCACTTCCCTTAGATACCAAATTAGAGTAGAAAGATGTGGTCTGGAGGGAATCTGTTTCTCCCCAAAACTGCTATGGTTAGAGGAAATTAAAATGAAAATGCCCAACCAACTGCTCTACAGTGATGTCTGCTATGATCAAAGTATTTTGATATATAGGATAATCTAACAGAAAACTTAAGTATCAGAGAATGGGGACAGATCAAAAAAAATTCGATATTGGCAAAAAGGGAGGAAAATATTTAGACTAACCACATTTAGGGGCCATGAGCAGAGGACAGAAATGGGACACTGAATTCTCAGATAAAGGAGTAGTAAAAAAGGTATATTGGAAAAAGAAAATGGGAAATCTAAAAGGAGTTGGAGAGGATGAGCACTGAATTTTGTTTGCTTAATGATGACAGACCTATGTGCATATACACACAACTATCACCATAAATATATACCTTTATTGAGCAAAAGACATGACCCTAGGCCTTGAAGATTCAAAGATATATGGGATCTAGTCCTTACCCTCAAAGAGTTTGCCTATTCTGAAAGGCAGTAAATGCTGAATAGCAAATGTATGAGGAAAGTCCTATAATAATTATAACAAAGAAATCACTATTATAATTATGAGGTCCCTCAGGTCAAGGGATATATCTCATTTATCCTTGTGTTCTCCTCATTGCATAGCACAGTGCCACAAATCTAGCAGATGTCCATTCTACTGCTGAATTAAATTTGTCTAAAGAAGTTAAGAAAGACATGCTAGTGAGTTTAGGAAGGGATGGAGTAGTGGGGTAGGGCTCAAAACTTAAACTGGGATTTGAAAGAAGCAAAAGAGATCCAACCATCCTACTAATTTTAATTTGGAATCATATAAGAAAAGTCATAAAGTTATTTATGACTTTGACTAGGAGCTAAAGAGTCCAAAAACAGAAGGGTCCTATATATATTTGTGTGTGTGTGTGTGTGTGTGTGTGTGTGTGTGTGTGTGTGTGTGTGTGTGTATGTACTGAAAAGTATTCAAAACAGCAATTTTTATGCATGGTGGGGGGGAAACTGGCAATGAAGTAGGTGCTCATTACTTGGAAAGTGGCAAAACAAACTGTGGTAGATAAATTGAATGGAATATTATTACATTGTAAAAAATGACAAAATTAAGGAATTTGAAGAAAAATAGAAAGACCTTAATGAAGCAGGGTGGAGAAAGAAGAATCAGGAGAATAATAGATGTATCATAAGTATGATAACAGCAATGAGAACAATGCAATAAGAGCCCAAAACCAGAATTATTACAAATATAAGTCTTGGTCTTAGAGTATAGATGCTGAGTCACATCATTCCTCTCAGGAGAAAGATGAGGGGAATATGTTTATAGAATATTGGATACATCATCAATTGCAGTCATTTTTTTAGGCAGTTTTGCTTTAACTACTTTCTTTGTTAGAAGGAAAAATTCCATGTAAAGAGATAATATGCCAAAGTCATCAATAAACTTTTTTAAATCCTTGCCTTCTTTCTTAGTATCGATTCTGAGACAGAAGAGTGGCAAGGACTAGACAATCAGGGTTAAGTGACTTGTCCAGGGTCACACACTCAGATACAATTTTGAACATAGGTCCTCCACTACAGGCCTTGTGTTCTATATTCTCTGCTACCTAACTGCCCCTCAGCAAAACTTCTTTAAAAAAATCAAGAGACTATATCTGAGGTCTTGATTTCTTTTAAATATTCACAATTTCACTAGAGTGGAAAATGGCTAGTATTTATATGATACTGTATGGTTTACAAAGTGCTTATACACATATCACTTGATATTTATTATCTTCTTAATAAAGTAGGTAGAATTTTTGAACTTTTAAAAAATTAATGACTTTATTTTTTGAAAATGAAACCTTTATAAAATATGTATATTCAAATAAAATAAATTTCCACATAATCTGTGTTCAAAAATGTACATCCACTTCTGCTTCTTGAGAATATCACCAATGTGTCAGGATGTGGGTCACATGTTTCATCTTTGGTCCTTTGTAATCTTGTTTAGTCACTGTATTGAAGTCTTTCAAAGTTGTTTGAATTTACAAAGTTATTATTACATAAATTATTTATAGGAAACTGTGTTAATTTTGACAATTGCTATTTTTAAAAGTCCAGAAGATATTTGTATAAATTGTATCAATCAATAAATGACATCAGAAGATATCTGTATCAATTGTATCATCTTTGTCATTCTTACAATGAATAAAAAGACATTCTGGGTTTATTTATAGACAGAATGTCAAAAATGATAAAATTTAGTTCCACTCATTTGTCATTAGACAAGGATTTTCCTACTGACTCTGCTACCATCTTCTTAAACTTTTCCAGGTGCCTCGCTGCCAAGTGTATACCTTACCTGAAAGTAGGACATGCTTGATAAAGGCTGATCTGATAGTTGAGGTTTAAGATTGGAATGAAACTTATTGTTTTATTTTTATTTTTTATTTTTTTATTTTTTTAAACCCTTAACTTCTGTGTATTGGCTGCTAGGTGGAAGAGTGATAAGGGTGGGCAATGGGGGTCAAGTGACTTGCCCAGGGTCACATAGCTGGGAAGTGTCTGAGGCCGGATTTGAGCCTAGGACCTCCCATCTCTAGGCCTGACTCTCAATCCACTTGTTGAACTTTTAGTAACTTTTTAAAAGGTTTATTTTGCCATATTAGAGACAGGATACATGGGTTTGGATGGTAAATATAGCTTCCTTCATCTCTATTCAGGCACACCTGGTCAGAAAGGAAGATTATGAAGACTTATGTGGCCATGGGATATTAGTTAAGTCTGCAGGGAGGTGAATTTGCATGCCCTGCCCTCTTTTATGATCTTGTTTTTCAGTCATTCATCCATGTCTGACTCTTTGTGACCTTATAGACCATAGCACAACTAGCCCCTCTATCCTCTACTAATCTCTCAAAGTCTATTCAAGTTCATGTTTGTTGTTTCCCTAACACTATCCATCTCATCCTCTTTATGCTCTTAGGTGACCATAAAGTTGTATCAATTTTGATATAGCTTGAGTCTTAGCACTCTGGACCAACAAAGTTCTAGGATAGCTTTCTTGCCTTTTAGGGAAAGAACTAGCCCAGTCTGTCTCATCGTACTCTGGATGCAATATCTTACTGGCCTTCTAGGGGCTTTTTTTCTACGTAAATGATTATAGACTATTAGAGCACAACTTTAATTTTGTAGATTTAAGAAGGAGAAATAAGAATCACTAAACAGTAAAGACAGCAGAAAAAAATTCCACAAGTTAAAAAAATCAATGACCTTCTGGAATGACTGAATATAAAAAAGAACAAAGACAAGAAATCCTAAAATTTTTCTCCAATCTTTGGAAGGTCCAAGTCCCAGATCTGAATAAATCTGTTGTATAAGAAGCAGCCTAGCTAAAGCTTAGAGATGATCACCCCAAAATGGTTGGCTATTAAGTTACTACTATTTTTTAATCTCAACAACTCATGAAGACCCTCTGTTAAAGGCAGTCTTTGATATGTACATACTTCCATTTTAAATATTATTTAGTATTTTTTTATTAATCCTGATAAAGTTGGGAGAAAGACCCTCACTGTATTTTATAGAAAAGTATTTCTCAGAAAAATAAGATATTCATTAATATTAAATAAGATCTCTGGGATCATTGCAATTTTATGCATATCTGTCCTTAGATTAATAAAATGTTCCTTTGACCCCAACCTGTCTCTATTGGCTAAGGTAGTAGATATTCTTTTTTGGTGCTCACAGAAGTTTGGCTTTAATTAAAGAAATCCCATGATCCTTATAAAATGGGATGTGGTGAACCCTAGTAAAAATAAGTAGGAGGTAACAGTATCAGAGAAAAGAGTAGGATAGAATTACACTTGAAACTAATTAATCCACTTGTGTGTACAAACTGTGAGGTCCGCCACTTTTAAAAAACTACCTTTAGTAAATCAAGCGGTTCATATTTCATGTATTTAAAAAAAGCCAGTGAAGAATTTTACTGCTGGTTGTTCCATATGTGTTAAATTGACTTGAACACACCATTTCCTATCTGAGTTTTAAATTACTTAGCACTATTGCTTGTGTTCTGCTGGACAGGTTGAGCTTGCCTCAAATAACCCCAGCAGCTATTTTTGCTTACCAAAATGAATACAGCATGAATGTTGGCATATCTTTTACCAACTTGTATTTAGGTCTTCATATAAGATGACACAAAACAAAAAGGAGAGTTTTGAGAGCATTTTCCTCTAGGATCTTGTAGTTATCAATTTGCCCCACAAATTTCTACCGGAAAGTATTTGTTATGTGCCAGACAATGTGTTAAGCACTGGGAGAAACAAAAGCAAGAAATACTGTAGAGCTGTCAGGGAATTTACATTCTAATGGGAGTAAGACACATAAAGAAGAACTAAAAATTATATGGAGGCAGAAAAGGGAGGCTCAGCTTATAATGGCATAATTTGAATATGTCTGGCAAGTGGACTGCTGATCTGGTTTCAGCCAAGATAACTTGTCAGTGCCCAAGGCAGAATCTAAGATCCAGTGGGGAAGGGAACAGGAGGGATGGCCAGGGTACATTAGTATGGTTTGGAATTGTGTGAAAGGTGATGTAGTCATCTGATTCCATATAGGAGCAAGTTCACCTAAGACAGCCTAGGGTCCATTAGAACACAATTCTTCTAATGGATTATAAACTTCTCCATTAGATTATAAAAGCCTTGAAGGCAGAGACTGTCTTTTGCCATTTTTTGCATCCTCAGTATTTAGCCTAATGCCTTGCACATAGTAAGCCCTTAATAAATGTTTATTGATTATTGATTGATCACATGTGGTATAGTTTGGAATTTTCTGGGAAGTGATACTTTTCTGGTTCTAGGCAAGAGATGAAAGGGCAGTAATGGAATCCAAAGGTCCCATGAGAAGAATCTCTTAAAGTTTGTGCTAGTTAAGTATCAAAGTTTTGGCAACTCCCATGAAGCTGCAAAAGCTTAGGGTATGGAAACAAATTAGCAAGGTATGAAGAGGTTCATCATTGTTGATAACCATGTGGTAACATTTTTGACAACAGCATCCTATGAAGACTATAGGAAGACAAAATTGGGAATTTCAGTAGATGAAGCAAAAGTATTTTGGGGAGTGGGGTGGGAACTCAAGATATGTTATGTCTTAGTTTGATATAGTCATTCCAGGAGAAAAGTGGATGCAACATCAGCAAAAGAGATGAAGCAGAGGAAGCAAGTGCAGGGGATATGCCATTAGGGGAAGAGAGAAAAGATATGGGACACATGGTCAGCTGAAAATTGAAAGGCTTTTGCTTGGTGAACCAACTTGGTTGAAGATAAACATATTCAGTGTTACTGGGGAGGATGTGTCCTCCTAGATGCTGGCACGCAAAACCTCAGCCACTCTAGTTACCCTACCCTTTTTAAAGCTCTGATCAAATGGTATTTTTATAATGGTCTTCTAGCCACTATATTTTTATGAAGGGCTAATTCTCTCTGGTTTATTCTCTAGTCCAAGACACAATTTTTATTTGCTCCTTCAAGTTTTGCTCTCTGTGGTTTGACTTCCTTACTAGAACAAGGACAAAGTCATAACTAGAAATTTTACCACCTGGGACAAATTCCATTTGTGAAGGGGAGGTAAGAGTGATGTAGAAGACAGTCACAGTTGTGTGCAGTTATACTAGAAGAGACTTGGGACCATATTCCAGAATATCTGGCTTACCTTTGTTGGTTGGCTAACTCCAGAAGCTTAAAGGGAAGAAAGAGTAGGTACATGTGGCAACAGAAGATGTCAGGGGATAAAAATCCTTGGGAGAGGGATATGACTTTTAGGATTAGCATCACATATTTTATAGCAAGAAGAAGAACATGAGGTATGGGGATTCAGAGATCCACTGTAGGGACAAATCTCTATGTATCAGTTAAGTGTATGACTTTTGACAATTCATTCCCTCCCAAAGTCACATATCTGGCTAACACCTAGCAAAGGTAGGATTTGAACACAGGCCCTCTAACCCCCAAAACAATGTTCTTTCCACTACACTGCTGGATCAAAACAGGGGTTGGTAAATTTATCTGGTCTCTGACAAAGTAATCTCTTAGTATTAATCTTAATCGGTTTAGGCCTAAACAACATTGTGACATAAGAAATATTTGTTTTTCTTGATTCCTTATTTTTGACATATTCTACTTGAGTACTTGGGATTATCTTCCTTCACTCTTTTAAAAAAATCTTTAACTTCCATATAGGAATCAATACTAAGTATTGCTTCCAATGCAGAAGCATAGTAAGGGTTACACAACTGGGGTAAAGTGACTTGCCCAGGATCACACAGCTAGGAAACATCTGAGGTCAGATTTGAAGCCAGGACTTCTTGTCTCTAGGCTTGGCTTTCAATCAACTGAGCCACCTAGTCGTCCCCTTCCTTCACACTTACTCCATATCCTATTATCCCTAGCTAAACAAAAATCCCCACTGAAATATTAAACTCATATGGGTCTATCCTCTCTAAGAACTCTGTATTTTCTCTCTCTCTTCTCCTTCCACTTTACCTCAATCATTGTCTCAAAGGTTCTGCCAATTTTTAAAATGTATTTAAAAAAAGATGCTGTTACCAAAATATTCTAGATATTAAGTAAAGGCTCTTTCTATGATTTCTGCTTAGATAATACTGCATGAGTTTCTGAGACATGTAGTTCCAAACAGACATGTCTCCTCCCAAGTTTGTTTCCTAGTGCATATATCCCTCTCATACAGTCTCTCCTCAGGGGAGAGAAAAAAATACACTATTTTTGAGACTATATCTCCCAGAAATTCACAAAGCCAGGTACTGAAGATTTTTCTTTGCCCAAAGAAACTGTTCTCCAAAAGTCCAATATGAATAATTAAATGAATGAACAACAAAAAATGTATCTACTAAGTATGTTATTCTCAGAGGTAGCAATTTCACCTAGCTATTGCAAAAAAATCTAATTGACATTAAAGGTATTCATTGCTGATATAAAAGCTCAATATTTTGTCTCTCCCAAGGGTGTTTGCATTTCAGCTGGAGAAAATGACTTAAGCCAGAGGAGTACACCCCTAATACTAGAATTTCAGGCATCATTAACAGAAAAATCTCATCATTAAATCTCATTATTAAGCAGGAATCTCATCATTAAAGAGATCATTTGGGGCTTAAGCACTACCTTTGCATTGTTCCCTTCTTCAATTTTACATTAATATTAGAGTTGAAAGGAAACTTCCATCTGGTCTAACTCAATTCACCCCATTTATAGATGAAGAAGCTAAAGCCCAGAAAGATGCTACAATCTACCTAGGGCCATCATACAAGTTATGAGCAGCAAACATCCTTTCCAGAGCTCTTTCCAGCATACCATGATTACCACCATATTAATGGCTAGTATCTCTCCTTATTTCTTTATTAAATAATTAATTTAGAATTAGAATTAGAATTTAGAATGATTTAGAATTTAGAATTAAATATCCATGTTCTTTCCCTCTCCTTTTCTCTCCCATCTCCCTGAACTGATGAGCAATTCCACTGGGTTATACATGTATCATTGTTCAAAACCTATTTCCATATTATTAATATTTGCAAAAGAGTGATCATTTAAAGTCAAAATCTCCAATCATATACCCATTGAACCATGTGATCAATCATATGTTTTTCTTTTGCATTTCTGCTCCCACAGTTCTTTCTCTGGATGTGGATAGCATTTTCTCATAAGTTTCTCTGGATTGTCCTAGATCATTGCATTGCTGCTAGTAGAGAAGTCGATTACATTTGATTGTGCCACAGTGTATCAGTCTCTGTGTACAATGTTCTCCTTGTTCTGCTTCTTTCACTCTGCATCGATTCCTGGAAGTTGTTCCAGTTCACATGGGGCATTTACATGGAATTCCTCCAATTCATTATTCCTTTGAGCGCAATAGTATTCCATCACCATCAGATACCACAATTTGTTCAGCCATTCCCCAATTGATGGACACCCCCTTATTTTCCAATTTTTTGCCACTATAAAGAGTGTGACTATAAATATTTTTGTACAAGTATGTTTCCTTAATTTCTTTTTGGGGGTACAAACCCATCAGTGTTATTGCTGGATCAAATGTCAGGCAGTCTTTTAAAGCCCTTTGGGCATAGTTCCAAATTCCCTTCCAGAATGGTTGGATCAGTTTACAACTCCACCAGCAATGCATTTGTGTCCCAATTTTTCCACATACCCACCAACATTTATTATTTTTCTTTACTGTCATATTGGCCAATTTGCTAGGTGCGAGGTGGTACCTTGGAGTTGTTTTGATTTGTATTTCTCCAGTTATGAGAGATTTAGAATACTTTTTCGTGTCTCCTTATTTCTAACAGTGTCAATCCAATATAATCCAATTCAACTCTTAAGAACCTACCACATGCAAGGATTTGTCAAATATTTATTGTTCTGGACAAAGTGGAGAAGAGAAAGGGTACTTGCTGTCTTTGGAGTTGGGAAATTGAAAGCTTTCTTTCAAAGACATATTTGAATATCTACAGTCTAGAAAGATAAGTTACTCCATCTTTGGAAGGAAGAATAGTTTGCCATATCCTGAGGATCAATTTGTGGTATTTTTAATATCTGATTAAATCTCAAACTATTTTATAAACTTGCTAGTAGAATGAGATAAATCCTATTATTCAAATGAAGATATAAAACAGATGAATTGCTTCTAATTGTGCAAATATTATTTACCTAGTGTATTAAGTCGTAATTACTAAAATGGAGGCATAAGTGAGACATGAAATTAGGAAAACTTGGGTTTGAGTATTACCGCTGACACTGAATAGCTGAGTGACTGAATAATGACTCAATGACTCAAGTAACATTCTAGGTTTATAAGTTACCATAAGTGAAGGAGGTTTCTATTCTGGGAATTCTTTATATCAGTGAAATCATAGTCTGAACCAATGAAAACCAATAAAAAATATGAATGAAAAGAAATGGAAAACATAACATTAAGACAATTTTGAGAAGCATTTTTTCAAAGTGGAGGGGGAAAATGACAGTGATGTATTTTTTTGAGGTAACAGCAGTTTTTCCTTTTTTTAAAGAAGGGATAGAATGTTTAATATTAAATAACTCACTCTTCATTCACTCGGCAAGTATTTTTGACACCAATTATGCATATATGCTGATAGAAAGTGTATGGGAAAATCCCCTAAAATATCAAATAGAACACTATTTCCAAGGGACCTGTTAGGAGCCTGTCTGCCCTGCAATTATGTTCTGAATTGCAATGAAAGATGTAGTCCTGATTTTCATAGAAGCATATATTCAAGTGAATATTTGAAAAATCACATGTAGAAAACTTTCTAGGTAAATTGGATGGACATATTTCACAGAATTACAAAATCACAGAACATGAGTGTTCATGAATATCAGCAGCTATCTAGTTTATTTAAAATTTTTTAAATTTAATTTTATGGGTTTTCAGTTATATAAAGAAAAAAATTCTGACAAGTATTTTTTGACATTTTAAAATTCATGTTTTCTCTCTCCCAACCATCCTACTTCCCTGAAGCAGTGAATACTCTAATATAGTTTATACTCATACTTTCATGTATACATATTTCCTCATTGCACGTGTCACAACAGAAGACACATATAACACATACAAGAGAAATATCATGAAGGATATATAATGAAAGATAGCATGCTTTGATCTGCTCTCAGACTTTAATAGTTCCTTCTTTGGCTGTGTTTTCTTCATGAGTTCCTTGTGTTTATCTTGGAGACTTGCTTTACTGAAAATGGTTTAGTTCTTCACAGTTGATCATTGTATAATATTTCTGTTAATATATATATTTTGTTCTCCTGACTCTGCTTGCTTCACTTTGCATCAGTTCATATATGTCTTTCTAGATTTTTCTGAACTCATCCTTCTCATTGTTCCTTATGGTGTAACAGCATTCCATTGGAACCATATGCCACAACTTGTTCATCCATTCCCCAAGTAATGAACAATCCTCAGTTTCTAATTCTTTGCCAATACAAAAAAAAAAAAGCTGCTAAAAATATTTTGATACAGATAGGTCCTTTTATCTTATCTCTGATCTCTTTGGTATACAGACCCAGTACTGGTATTTCTGGATCAAATGGTATGCATAGTTTTATGGTCCCTTAAGTCTGGTTCCAGATTGTTCTCCAGAACAGATGTTCACAGTTCCACCAACAATGTATTAGTGTCCCAAATTTTCCATCTCCCCTCCAACATTTATCATTTTCCTTTTTGGTCATGTTAGCCAATCTGGTAGATATGAGGTGGTATCTCAGAGTTATTTTAATTTGCATTTCTGCAATCAATCGTGTTTTCGAACATTTTTTCATATGACTATGGAGTTTTAATCTCTTACTCTGAGAACTGCTTATTCATATCCTTTGACCATTTCTCCTTTTGGGGAATGTTTTGTATTCTTATAAATTTGACTCAGTTCTCTGTATATTTGAGAAACGAGGTTTTTGTCAGAGATATTTGGTATAAATTTTCCCCCTAAAATTTATTGTTTACCTTCTAGTCTTGGTTTCATTGCTTTTATTTGCACAAAATCTTTTTTAATTTGATGTAATCAAAATTATCTATTTCATTTTTGGTAATATTCTCTATTTCTTGTTTGGTCATAAATCCTTCCCTTAAGCATAAGTCTGACAAGTAAACTTTTCTGGGTTCCTGGAATTTGTTTATGGTGTCACTCTGTTTTTAGATCAAGTATCCATTTTGAATCCAATGCTTTCTAATGTTTTTATAAGGAATGAGTATTGCATTTGTCAAAAGCTTTTCCTGCAGCTATTGAAATAATCATGTAAATTCTTTTGGTTTCATTTATTTATATCAGTGGTTCTCATACTTTTTTGGCCTACTGCCCCCTTTCCAGAAAAAATATTACTTAGCCCCCAGGAAATTAAATGTTTTAAATTTTAATAGCAATTAATAGGAAAGATAAATGTACCAGTGGCCATCACCGCTCCCCTGGATCACTGCAGCATCCACCAGGGGGCGGTAGCGCCCACTTGGGGAATCACTAATTTATATGGTCAATTATGCTGATGATTTTCCTAATACTGGACCATCTCTGCACTCCTGGTATAAAACCCACGTAATTGTGATGTATTATTCTTGTGATAAAATGTTGTCATCTCCTAGCTAGTATTTTATTTTTAAAAATTGCATCCATGCTTATTAAGGAGATTGATCTATAGCAGTGATTCCCAAAGTGGGCGCTACCACCCCCTGGTGGGTGTTGCAGCGATCCAGGGGAGCAGTGATGGCCACAGGTACATTTATCTTTCCTATTAATTGCTATTAAAATTTTTAAAAATTAATTTCCAGGGGGCTAAGTAATACTTTTTCTAGAAAGGGGGCAGTAGGCCAAAAATTTTTGGGAACCACTAATCTATAGTTTTCTTTCTCTGTTTTTTCTCTTCCTGGTTTAGGTATCAATGTTTCATAAAAAGAATTTGTAAGAATTCCTTCTTCTCCTATTTTTCTGAATTATAGTTTACATAATATTGGAGTTAGTTGTTCTTTGGATGTTTGGTAAAATTCATTTGTAAAGTCATCTGGCCCTGGGAAATTCTTAGGGAATTATTTGATGGCTTATTCAATTTCTTTTTCTGTGATGGGGTTATATAAGTATTCTATTTTCTCTTTTGTTAATCTAGGTAGTTTATATTTTTATAATCATTCATCTATTTCACTTAGATTGTCAGATTTATTGGCATATTGTTGAGCTAAGTAATATTCAACATTTGCTTCAATTTCTTCTTTGGTTGTGATTCCACCTTTTTCATTTTTGATACTAGAAATTTAGTTTTCTTTTTTTTAAATCAAGTTAACAAATGGTTTATCTATTTTTTTTTCATAAAACCAACTCCCTTGATTTTCAGGATTTCTAAATTGGTATTTAATTGGGAATTTTTAATTTGTTCTTTTTTTAGTTTTTTAGATGGATGTCCAATTCATCAATCTGTTCTTTCTCTAATTTAATGATGCAAACATTAAGAGATCTGCATTTCCCTTTTAAGTACCACCTTGGCTACATTCCATATATTTGATGTCTCCTCATTGCCATTTCTTTAACAAGCTTATTGATTATTTCTTTGATTTATTCTTTGATTCTATTCATTCTTTAGGATAAGATTGTTGTTCCAATAAATTTTTAGTCTTTCTGCTCTTTTGCTGAGTTTTTCTGAACATGCCTTTCAGGTATTCTGATACTCTTTTCCAGGTCTGTCATTTTCCCAATGGGGCATTTTAGGTTGTATCCTATTTTTTCACTTTTTAAATTTTGTTTTATTGTTTCCTGATATCTTATGGTTTCATTAGCTTCTATTTGTCCAATTCTAATTTTTAGGGAGTTACTTCCTTCCTTGAAATTTTGTGTTACCTTTTCCATTTTGGTTAATCCTACTTTAAAGACTTGTTTTCTTCAGATTTTTTTTGGTCTCCATTTCCATTTGGTTGATTCTGTTCCTCATGGAGTTGTGTCCTTCAGTGAATTTTTCCTAGCTATTCCATTTTTCTGTCAATTATTCATATTTTAAACAACTTTTCAAGTTCTCCCAGGGATTTTTTGAGGCCTGACATCCTTTCACACTTTCCTTTAAGACTTTACATGTTTTCTTTTTTGACATTGTTGTCCTCTTTTGAGTTCATATTTTGGTCTTCCCTATCACTAAAGTAAATTTCTACGGTCAAGGTTTTTGTTTACTTTTTCTTTTATTTTTTATCTTTTGCCTTTCGCTTATTTTTCTAGTTGTTTTTTCCATTGTTACCTTCCATTGTTACCTTAACAGAGATTCTTCTCTGTTCCTGAGATCGGGCACACTGCTCCAAATTTGCAGAGTACTCTTTTTTGATATTTGGGGTAGTACTGACTACTCTTGTTTCTCATGGTGTGTCTGTCAAGGAGGTGGCCCTGCTGGCTTGCTCTGGGGAAAGTTTACAACTGTTTTATCCAGCTATATTTGGCACCTTGTGTTACCTAGTCTCCTGTTGTTTAATGGGCTGATCTGATTCCCATTCTGTTATTTCCCTGCCCCTGCCAAGTGTCCTGGGCTAGGCAGTTTCCCTGTTTTGGGCTCTGCTACCAGAGGCACTCTGCTGCCATGTGGGAGTGGATAGATTGTTGTTGTAGCAGTACTGGTAACCTTGGTTTCCTTATCTTTAAAATGGGGATAACAATATCACCTACTTCCCAATATTAATAAAAGGAAAAATAAGATATTTGCACAGATCTTTATAAGTTTTTCAAAGTGCTACCTACTGTTATTAATATAGGAAAGAAATCTCCACTGGAATAAGTAATATCCCAGATAGAAAACCCCCAAGGAAGAGAAGCTAACTACATCTCTCCAAGGAGCCCATTCTACCTGTAGATAGCTCTAATTTTTTGGGAAGTGTTTCCTGACATCAGTCCTAACTATACCTCTTTGCAACTTCCACACATTGATCCAGGTTCTGCTATCTGTGATCAAACAGAATAAGCTTAATTCCTAATCCCAATCCCAATCTCAAACCTAAAGTGATAGTCTTCCAAATACTATCACACAGGCTCCCACCCACACACCCCAAGTTTTCTCCTCCAAGCTAACCAGAAAATATAGTAGACCAAATTCTGATTGGGAAATCCAACGGGAAATAAAACACAAAGAATCATTTATCCAGGCCAGGTCAGGATACAGAGAAAGATGGACATTTTTAGACAATAGTGATGAGTTCTGACTACAGAAAAGCCTTCTAGCACATAATCTCAAAGAGGACCAAGGTTCTGCATCAAGGCAAGACAAATTCCCAAGCCAATATGGGGGTACCCAGGCTTGTACAGAATTCAAAAAAAAGTGCTAACTTGAAGTTCTATTATTCACTACTCTCTTCAAGGTCATGGACCCAGGGAATGCTGGCCCCAGCATTCACTTGTACATGTGTACTGAATAAAGAGCAAGTTCTGAAATTTGCAATATCTGTGTGGCTCTGACTTCAGAAAAAGAGCAGGCTCTCACATTCAGTACTCAAGTCCAGTGTGAAACTTACATGAGACTAACCAGGGCAGGAATAAAACACTAAAATGGAACCTATATTTATTGTCATTCTGAAGATATACAGCTTTCTATAGAGTAGCTGAGAACAACAACAGATAAGAAGATCTATTTGTAAAAGAATATTATTTCTAATTTCTAAGTTTTAAATTGAGGCTCAAATCTATCCTTCAAATCTCTTCCTCATTCCTTTGTTCCTAACAAATCCAAGGAGTATTTCTCTCATTCCCCACTCTAGGGCCATGATGGCGAACCTATGGACCTCTGTGGGCATGTGTACCATCACCCACCAGAATTAGTTACTAGAAAAGCAGAGGGACTCAGGTAGAATTGCTCCCTTCCCCTTCTCTACTGCACCTCCCCACCCCTCTGCCCAGAAGCCCGATAGCTTATTCCCTCCCCTGAGCAGAGCACTTGGGCCACTCCCTTCTCTTTCTCCCTCCTCTGTCTGGGTTAAGGCACGGGGCAGCACTTGGTCTCTGGGAGTGGGGGGCAGAGCATGGCCCATAGTCTAGGACATGGCACGTGGTCTCTAAAAGGTTTACCATCACTGCTCTAGGGCATCTTCTAAGATGGGTTAATTGATATCAAAGACTGTGAACTCCATCTTTCCCAGTAAACAAAAAACTACCTCAGGTTGTGTGCAAGACAGCCTCCATGATTCTCCATTGAGGTGAATGGACAATATTAATCTAGCATAATCTGATTTCTTCACCTAGGCAGTGGTATCCTAGAATTTAGAATGTGACTTCCCATAATTGTCAAGGAATTAAGGAGGGACTAAGAGAATATTGGCCCACCTCCTCATTAGCAATTCACTAATTAGAAATATCTTGGGCCATATAGAAGGAGAGCTGAATAGTTTCAAAATTGTATTTAATAACTAAAGATGCTTTATATCTTTGTCTTTGATCATTGAGAGAGATCAGTGACCAATTAATTTGTTGATTATACTCCTAGTTGTTTCAATAAATTGATTTTCTTACCTTGGTCCCAGCCTCTTAGGGTTTTTAATCATCACAGAGTTTACTGAATTCCAAGCAGGGGCAAGTCCACCAATATGCTACATAGACCAAAATACAAGTCATAAGTTTGAAGAGCTGAGACCAACTGAGCAGTGATCAGATTTTTCCCTGTATCAGACTACTTTGAGAGCACTGAGAGCTGGTAAGTGCTCACCCCAAACTTTTCCTAAGAACCTATGATAACACAGTAGTCAATATTATGCAAGAAAACATCAGCAAGATCCTGGAGGATACAACGTCAGTTCAGACATTGCATCTGGAAGTGCATTTTGTGCAACCTTAACATAAAGTCAAAAGTCAGAAAATCAGCTAGAAAAATAAATAAGCAAAAAAATTCCATCATAAAGAGTTATTATGGAAACACTGAATGGACACACTAAAGACACAAACCCAGAAGAACAGAATGACTCCAAGCAACAGAATAACTAATAACTTTTTTGTTATTATTAGAGTGTAGGTCATCATTCCTTACCCAGGAGTGGTACAATAGACATTTATATTCTAACAACAAAAAAGCTATTAGCTATTTTGTTTTCTAGAATTCTAGATTTCTGCAAAATTGAAGTCTCTCATCATTATGTACTAAATATTATGTTTCTCAAATTCATCTCTTTCTCTCCAAATGTAGAGTAAGTAGAGATGTCAAACTATAACATTGCCAAATAGTAGGCCAAACCAGATTAAATTGAATTGGAAAATTATTGACAAAAATTAATAAAAATATAATACAATATAGATAATGTTAATATGTGGTTTTCTAAGTGAATACATAGCCTGCAGGAATACTTATGTAATTTAGTGGCCCCCATTTCTAATTGAGTCTTTGATGTATTTTAATGACAAAATCTCCTTTGAACTTCACCCAGGTAATCTTTATCATATTTCTATTTTCTAATATGAGCATAACTTATTAATTATAGAATGCTATCCTCCCTGCTACCACCACTTCCAACCTCTCCTGTTTCTTCTGAAAAAAATATATGCACATAGAACCATTATTCAGTCTTTAGTTTCATCTCACCAGCTCAGTGAGGTCAATTCCCACACATCCTCATTCTTTTAAAACCTCAGTTCTTATTTGTTGACTAAATGTAGAAACTGGTGAGTAGTTGTCATCTGTTTTGATAGGTTTGAAGAGTTCTGATATATCTTGGAGTCAGGTACTAAGATAAGAACATCTCTCTTGAATGTTGTCATCAAGATAACAAATAGCTGCCTCAGTACCCGCTAGCAGAGAATCACTACTACTTATTCTTCCCTTCCACTAACCTTTTCTGGATGATTTTTCAGCTAATAGTTTCCATGACTTCTCTATAGCATGCTTGAGAGGGCTAGTACCTACTTCCTCAAAGCATATAGCTCCTTCCTCTTTAGCTTCAGATTCGTTTTTAAGTTCTCATTGTACATCTACCCTTTTCTTTTCCTTTCTCCTTTGTAGCACACTCTTTTTCAAGACTACTGAATATTAACCTGGCAAGGGCCATGAATCCTCTATTCTATATCAGATCTCCCTTTTCCCATTGAAGCTTTGCCATTATTTCCTTTTCAAACTTTCATCCTCCCTAGCAATTTTAGGAGCTGAGTAACCATACTGACTCCATCTTTTGACTCAGTTATGTATCTAGTTCGTTTTCTTTTCTATTCAACTATGGGTCTAGTTTTATTTCCATCTTGTGAGATGGAATTTTTTTTTTGCATTTTTTGATCCAGCTCTGTGTGGCTGAGAAGCATTCCACTTCTACCTATTGCTTAGAGGCCCTTAACCAATGACCTAGGTTATGTCTACTAGAAACCCAGTCAGATTCAAAGATTGATGCAAGAAGTTTTCTCACAATTATACATCTCAGGCAACCCATCTGTCTTGTCTGAAAACTGGCCCTATTTTGGTCAATCAATTATTATTTCTGATAAAGGAGGAATGGGACACCTCTTATTGAGATTTCTGGAAACTATACCTTTTTGCTGTCCCCTGCAAAGTCCATAATTTTCCTCCAATTAAAAAATCAGGTTGCCTAATTTTGTGTTTTCATTAATTGATCTCATTTGATTAGTTTGATCTCATTTGATTAGTATTAGTTTTAATACATGAAAATCTGTCTCACTCTGTATTTGAATTGACTGGGGAGTCCATGGACCCATTTATTATGCCCAATTTGTTAATAGATTATATAGTTAGGATTGTTTCCTCAGTATTATTAATTATAAAAGGTATAGTTTCCAGAAATCTCAATAAGAGGTGTCCCATTCCTCCTTTATCAGAAATAATAATTGATTGACCAATTATCCACAACACCACCTGACATACAAAGAGGCATCATTCTTCTAGTTCCTTTACCTTCTCTGAGGGAGATCAACCTACTCAAAGTTAACAATCACTCAGCTGTGGCAAAAATACAAACCTTGCATATTCAGTATAAGTCAAAACATCAGTTTCTCCTACTCTCCATAATGGATGTAATATCCAGTCTTGTTTCTTGAAAACTACTTATGAGTGTTTACAATTCACCCTTAGGCATCTGTTTAAAACTTTTTTTTACAAGCAATTATTCTTAAAGGGCATTTTATTTGAAAAGGGAAAACCAGAGAGAGAATTCTGGTGACTGCAATGTCCCATGTATTAAACAAAGGTTCATTCCTTGATTACTACTTTGAGATAAAAATCATTCCTCACACTGAGACAAAAGCAAATGGCAGCTTGCAAAGTTAAAAACAAAAAAAAAACCCAACCCTGTGAAAATGAGACAAAGTAAGACAAGGCTTCCAGACCTGTGAGAAAAATCAATCTGATGGGGAATTGACAAACTTGTTTAATGTGCAGGCCCAAGATTTGAGGGCTGACCTGTAGAAACCTACTCTTAGACATGTAGCAAAGTTACTGTCAGTTCTCTTAATCTGTTCAATTATACACCAGAATCTCAAAGGCAGCCTTTTCCCCCAAGCATCACTTTGTATTAACTTTTCCCATTGTGTATGAAAAACCAAGTCATCTCCCTTTCTCTTCATCTCAATTCAAAATAAATTATTAAAACCAACAACTGCTCTACAATTACAAGTATTATAGAAGCAGGAATGCCAAGTTTGGGTTTGTCTGAAGCAAAGTCAAATAGAATGAAAACTATGCTCAACATTTCCACACTAGGTGTGACATTCATGGCTATAATAGCAAGTAATTAAAATCAGTTTTCCCTCTGTTGAGACAATGGTAAGTGTTCTCTGTCTCATTATATTTCAGCCTAGGCAAAAGAAGGATCTGAGAGAAATGGTACAAGAGCCTATCTATAAGCTGTTTAATTAAAAAAAATTTGTATACAATTCTTCAACAAATTACTACAGCAAGCTGATGAAATGGGGAAATTCAAACACAGAGGGAGTCAGATCAAAAAGGAGCTGACAAAGCTAACTCACTTTAACACCTGCCCAGCAGAGAATTGACAGCAAGAGGACTTGATATTCCAAGAGCAAATTTAACTCTACATTTCACACAAATAGACCAATCTTGGAAGTAAACATATACTTTCCCCCCTAATGTTCTTCTCTAGCACTTCATTGAGGTGTGGAGGTGACCTGTGCTTTCAATGGCTGTGATAATGGACTCAATTCAGAGATTCATTACCAGGTTGACTTTGAGGTGATAATTTAGTTTTTTTGAAGTTTTCTGTCCCATATGTGAAAGATATAGCTAAACTATGACTCTTGCAATTAATTTTATGATGTCTGGTTTGGAAACTACAGATTTAGAGCTAGAAGAGTCCTCGGAGGCCTCTTAACTTAATCTTCTCATTTTACAGATGAGGTAAACAGAGGTCCAGGGAGGTTACATGAATTACCAGTCACTCAGGTGATATTCTGTGGGATTTGAACTCAGAATGTCCTCACTTCAAAGCCAAATACTGTATTCATCATAAAATGTTATTTTTCACCATGAAGAATAGGTTTTTGCTTTGTGAATGTAAATAAATGTAAATTGCCTGCTGGAAATGTATACGTGCTAATAATTGAGTGACTAAGTGACCGCTAGCCCATCTCATAGATACAGTTCATTCCAATATAGGAAATAACTGGGGAGGAAAAAAGTCCTGAGTGAATGTTAGCCTGTTTGCTCTTCCTACAGCATATATTAGAGCCTGGAGACTGAATTAGGAGAATACAGACTGAACAATGATGTCTATTTTCTTTGTTTTCCATGTGAAACCCATTATGAGCCTCTGTGAGGAATGAACCAAACTGTTTGTTAGAGAATCCAGCCAAGGCCATAAGAGCAAATTCCTATGTGTGTAGAGAGGTCCAGTGAATTAACAACGTCATGAGTTGGACCTTCTCCCTAGTTATCCTTTACACCCTAAACCAATTAAAATGTTCAAAGACCCCCAAGAATGGATCTGGGAGAAAAGGTACCATACAATGCCTTGATACGCCACTATTCGCTACACGATAACCCTTGGAAGCTAGGAAAAGAGTTATTAATATGAAGCAGAATTTTTCCTATGTAATGGAGAGTGCCAGGAGACTCTCTTTTGTTGTGCCCCACACATTGATCTGTCGCAGATTTGAGGATCTTTGAAGTGTTATTCATATTTAGTCTTCCTGAGGTCTTTGTGGGCTATAAGGCTATTCTTTGATAAATCTCATTAGCCTCTGCAAATTTTATGCATGGGCCTTTTTCCCCCTTTCCAGAGTAGATGCTGACTTACTACAAAATCACTCATTTGGAGAGACTTTTGCCTCCATATGACATGGGCTGCAAAGACAGCTGACCTTCCATACTCATTTTAATAAAAGATTCTAAATTATAAGAGGATTGTAATCTGCACACCCACGTCACCTAAATCATGGATCCTTGTAGTATTCAAATAAAGTGATACCTGAAACTTGCTTTCCTAGCCCATACACATATTAGCAAGTCAGGGTCCCCAGAGTCTTCTGGCTAAATCTTCTCTTCTGGGTGCTAGGGCTATCCTTGAGAGTTTGGGGTATCTTCAAGCCATCATTCTGGTGTTTCCTTCCTAGTATCATTGTCAGTAATTAGTGATTTAATATCATATAATCAATTAAAAATATTAGCTTTTTCAAAGGGATATTTTCTGAGAATGTATAACAAGAACAGAAGTATAAATACATTCTCCTGAATTGGAGGCATACCCTCTACCACCTCATTTCCAAAGGAGAGAGGGCCTAAACATAAAGTTGGCTGCTAAGCCTGAGCTAAGCGTGTGTACAGCAGAAAGACCAAACCTCTATTTCCCTGTGGCAATTGAGGGAAGAAATGACATAAGCATTCAGGTGTAGAGAGATGCCTCAGGTCTTATTGTTCCTGTTCCTCTTTATGTTTGCTTGTTTTTCATCTCTTAGTTGAATGAATATCAAGATGAAATGGACCAAGCTTGGACTAGTGACCATTTTGGAAGGTTAAAAGAGCTGTCAGTAGTCTAGTCCAAACTTGGTCTGACTAAAAAGCATTTCTTTACCACACAATGAATACACAAGATACAGTCAAAGGATACATATTCATGGTCTGAATTAGAGGTACTTCCAAAAGCAAATTTACAAAGCCTCCCTCCTCCTACGGATTGGCAGTTCTTTACATGCGCTTAGGATTGGGATCACATGGGCTAGTACATAAATGTATACAAAAATGAAAAAGAGAAAGAGGGACAGAGAGATAGAGTACTGATAGATATGTTTCATATATCTATCTATCTATCTATCCATACAAATGTACATAGATACAAATATATGCATGTAGATATGTATATATAATATATCAGTCCTTTAAGCCATTTAATTACAGAGTACTTGTTATCTGTACTAAAGGGGCATTTTCCTTTCTAGGAATTTGCTATACCAAAGAAATCACAGATTTAGTTGGAAGGAAGGAATGAATGAATGAATGAACAAAGGAACGAAAGAACATACAAAGGAAAGAACAAAGGAAAGAAGGAAGGGTTAAATTTAAATTAATGTCCAATAACACCAAGTATTATATTTTATAATATTTACTAGAAATCACTTGAAGAAGAAGAAATTAAAAAATAGAAGTACAAAGCTTAAGTATGACCATGTAAGTAAACTTTCCTGCCAAGTTCTCCCCCAGTCAAGCTCTCCCCACAGCCTCTACAGCCTCTTTCCTGGAAAGAGGAGAGTGAGGGGCGGGGTTACATCAAACTATATCCTCCCTATGTATATTCGCCATGTGAGCATGTAAATGGGATGCTGGGTAAGAGAGTTCTGGGGAGCAAATTCTAATTACATGAAAGGAAGGAAGGAAGGAAGGAAGGAAGGAAGGAAGGAAGGAAGGAAGGAAGAAAGGAAGGGACAAAGGAAAGATAGATGAATGGATGGATGGATGGATGGATGGATGGATGGGTGGATAGATGATGAAAAATGCTATCCACTCCCAGAGAAAGAATTGATGATGTCAGAATGCAGATTGATGCATACCATTGTTTCACTTTATTTTCCTCATTTTTATGTCTTCTTCCACAATATGATGACTATAGAAAAATGTTTTGCATGATTGTATACATATAACCTATATCAAATTACTAACACAGGGAGAAGAGAAGGGAGGCAGTGAGGGGAAAATTTGAAACTCAAAATACTAGAAAATAAATATTAAAAATTATTTTTACATATAATTGGGAAAAATAAAAACTTTAAAAAAGAGTTCAGCTTTGGGAGTGCTTTGAAATGCCAGATATTTGTGTCTATAACCAGAGAGTAGCAGGATGTATGTCAGTTTTTTTAGGGGTGTGGGGCAGTGGGGGGAAGTGAATCCAGAAGTATTGTGGCACTCCCACTTACCCAATGTATCCAGCTAGGAACTAAGAGCAGACAAATTTGACACAAGGAAGAATGGCACTTTCAGGGAGCATTTGGGACAGAGATAATTACAGTTTCAGAATTCAAAAAGCACTCTAATTTTCAGAGCCAGCAAAGAGCTACACAACCACAGGAGAACTTTATAAAGGAGAAAAGAACTTCCCTTCAATCAAGAGATATGTTATCCCTTTGCTATTTCTGCTCCCTAAACATAAACCCATTTTCTCCAGGACTCAGTATATACTGGTAGAAGAGTAAGTCACAGACTGTGTGTGTGTGTCTATGGTCTATGTGTATCTGTGTTAGGGGGGTGGGTAAAATGTTTTATTTAAACTTTTCTTGCTAATAATAATCTTAATAAATATTTTTAGTTAAAAGCTAAATAAATAACCCTAGCTGGCAAAATGATATTGAATGGATAATTAATTGGGAGCCCACTGATGGTAGCTTGTGAGCAAAAGTCCTAGAAAACCACTCACAACCTCATAGAGTTCCCCTATAACTCTGAGTGAAGAAGTAATCAGTCATCCCTTGGGGATACAACTCACTAAAGTCAGTGGTAGTTGGAAAAGAAAATGTTTTCCTTGAAATTTGTGATACTAGAAACATTTATTTTTATTTGTAAATTAAATGGTTCCCTTTAAACTTCCAATATTTAAATTATTACTGGAGTTGTGTTCAAGGTATCTTTGGATCCTCTTCTCTTCAAAGTTAAAAAGTAGCTCTGAGGGTGTATAATTTTATCTAAGGGCATAATTTGTACAATAGATGAGAATCTGGTTGACTTTAGATTAAATTACAGGCTTGGAATACTTAGTTTAGGAGAAAGGAAAGGATGCCTTTGAAAATGGAGGAACGTTCATGTTTTAGTTTGATACCAGTCATTTGAACTGTATCACAGAAAGCAGTTGGAGAAATTTGTTTTGTTTTGGTTGCTAAAGGCAGCCAAAATCTCAGTCAGTTTTTTACTTATTGTTCTCAAAAATAATGTATATGTGGATTACATGTTTATCATGAATGCTATGTAAAAGATTAGACAAGCTACAACGAAGTCAGGCTAACATAAATTTGGTTCCCGCATAAGGGATTAAGGGACTCTGTGATTCAGCTTGTGAAAACTACATTTGAAAGGTTTAAGTTCCAGAACTCAGTCATGTGCTAGAGGTAAAGAAACTCCTGTATTTCTACCATAGACTGATGGATTGGCAATCCAAACTAAATGGATGGGACCTGAATGCAGAAATGTAAAATCCTTAGCTATTTCTCTCTAGACTGACATTGTGCTCTCTGAATAGATTTATTCTAGTAACTTCTTCTCCACTACCACTCTCCAGCTCCTTGAAATATACACATAGTGTACACAAAAAAATATACACATGATATGCACATAGATCATTAATGCAACGCACAATGATGAAATGCTACTTTTATTTTGAATAGGATGTTGTGTTTGCCACATGTTTCTGAAGCTGCAAATTTTGTTAGATCTCATGGGAAATTTGTGTTGGCGTCAGGTAAATGCCTGTCACCACCACCTGGGCTGCAAAAATAGTGTAGCCCTTGATAAATCCCTGGATTAAATCGTGAAATGTTGCAGTGAGTAAAACAATGTGTGCAACACAATTAGTCATGGCTGACCTTGTTTCAATAAGTCAAATAGGCATCCTATGTACCAACCATGCAGGTGTTATCACACTTTTTAACTTTTATTTTTTTCCACTTACATGTAAAACAATTTTTAACATCCCTTTAAAAAATTAGTTTCAAATTCTCTAACTCCCTTCCTCCTCTCCCCCTTATTTCAGAAGGCAAGCAATTTGATATAGATTATGCATGTCTGTATTATCACATTCCTCAAACACTACTAGTGAAAAGCAATAGATATATATTTGCACACACAATCATGTTTCCATGAATTAGCCTCCTGTCATTTAACTGAACATATACCTTCTTTCTTATCTACCTGTTTTCCCTTTTACCTGCTATGCTATGTACTCTTTTATTTATATAGATGCCCATTCCTGTCATTATTCATATTGGTGAATGAATATAAATGTAAAATAGACAATATATTTATTCCTTCCTTGATTACAAGCTGAAACCTGAGATAAGCTGTTCTCAGTTGTCCTTCTTCCTTTTGCTGTAGCTCTAGCTTCAAGCGTCCTAACTATTTGACAATCTTCCCTTACTTATATTTCTTTATATTAAAAGAGATAGTATGGTATAATAGAAATACCCCCTAAGTGTCTTTGCCAACTCTGAGCTTTGGCTTCCTCATATGTTAAAAGACAATAAACACATTTGCACTTCCTGACTCATGGAGTTGGTTTGGGAGTAATGGGGTGGTAAAAGCATTACATGTTGTTTTGTTATGGTGGTGGTTTTAAGTTCCAACTATCTGGAATAATATGATCTTCAGAAACACCAAAACATTCTGGTTGTCAGTAGGACCTCTAATGATTCTGATGGGTCTTCTAAATCTAAATCTAAGTCAGGGTACTCTCAACTTGAGATATTTGTTCACTAATATCAGAAAAGAACACACACAAAAGAACCTTGTGCTCAGGGACATATAGCAACTGCTGGGTGAGGAGAAAAGCAGCCAAGTCCCTCTTTTGTTCATCTGTTCATGGTAGTCTTCCTCATTCTGGTGGAAAGGAAATAAAGGAAAAAAGAAAGAGAGGAAAAAGAGAGAAAGAGAAAGGGAGAAAGAAGAGAGAGAAAAAGGAAAGAAAGAAATATACACACATATGTGTGTATTTATATATACACATATGTACACACATTCAGTTCCAAATCAGCCTTTCCTGTGCCATCAGTTCTTTGAGTTCTGAAGTAAGCCTCTTCATAAGATTGTAACTAGGCAGGAAATAGCTGTATGTTCTGTATAAGCCACTAGGAAGGACAAATCTGAGTGTGCTTTAATGACTAGACTATTGTTGTCCAGAATATTTCTTCCCATTCCACATTGCATTCCCAACTATGTCTGAAAAGTGAGCAGTGTTAGTCTTTGATCTTGCTTAAGCCAAGATATCAGAACAGTTTTTTATTTGTTTGTTTTATTGTTGTTTTTTAGAGAACCTGGAGTGGGCAAGGGTTTTACTGAGTCTAAAAAATAATGCATTTTAAAAATGGGGCAGAGTTCAAAGAATTGACCTAGTAGGACCTTTGATTGTCCAGTTAAATGACTGGAGCTCACCTATAATAACTTAGTCACCAGAAGGAATGTGAATTCTTAAATCCTATATGCACATAGTGTTTTCTGAAGTATGGACTGTGCATCCTCAAGGGAACATGGAATGCACAGCTCACTGAGGGTTGGGTCACATCCCACCCTCCCTTCATTAGCCAGTTTCACAGCTTCTCTCCAACATTATCCCAATTTATTTGTTGTAGCCTAAAGCTCACCCTTTTCTACCTCTTCATAGTACTGTAGGAAGCTATAAATCCCTCCTCTTTGGCACCAGATACCAGTGACATCTTCCATATAATCAGCAAAATGATTTTCCTAATGGATAGGTCACTCCTCTACTCATTAAACTTCAGTGACTCACTATAACCTCCAGGATCAATTCAAAACTCCTCTGCTGGCATTTAAAGACCTTCACAACTTGGCCTCAATCTACTTTTCCAGGTTTATTACACATTACCTCTTGTCCCTACCCTAAGATGTCAAACTTGTCTTGCTATTCCTTACATGCATCATTCTAACTGCTATTTATGGGCCTTTGTGTTCCAAGGGTGTACTGGAGCCACTTCAAACAGGTTTTCAAAAACCAATCATTAAATTTTCAGCAAGAGCATTTACAAAACAAAGCAGACTACAAATCAAGGCTTGAATTATTAGGGAGAGGGGGCATTTTGTTGGCTAGACTTAAGAAAGTGATAAATAAAAATGTTAATAATACAGGTTAAATTTAAAGGTGTTCTGTACCTGTATGTTCTTTCCCTCCATCCGTCTGGTCCAGAAAGCAAATCATTAAACATTCACCAACACGTACCTCTGGCTATAGCATGCCTTATAATATATTCTCTCCTCACATCTGCCTCTTCAAATCCCTTCTTTCCTTTCCTTGTTCTCAGAGTTACTCCTGATTCCCTATTTTACAGATTCTAGAAAGGCTGTCAATGGTCTCTAGTCAAATTTGACAGGTGAAGAAATTGAAGCTCAGGGAGGTTGAATCTTAGCGGAGTAGGTCCTCTGAGATCATACCTGTTCTTTCCCCATTGTTTCCTATTACAGACTATAAGTTCCTCGAGGCAGTGGCCTGTTTCATTTTTGCTTTTGTATCTGTAGGACCTAGCAGAATGCCTGGAAAATATAAGCACTTAAATTCTTATTGATTTAATAAGTCATAGTCATAGGAGAGAATGTCCAAATCAATGAAATCACAGGTGAGTACTTGTGATTCACATGCTTGGTTTCAACATCTAGAACAGAAAAATTTTTTAAATACACTATCAAGCCAAAGGAACAATGAGATAAGTGTTTGAAGACAGAGAGGCAGCTAGTATTTAATTAAGCATTTACTGTATTCCAGGTGCTGTGTTAAGTGATAAGGATATAAAAACAAAGAAAAAAAAAACAAAAAGAAGACCTTTCTTGACCTGGATGAATTTACACCCAAATGGGGCAAGTCACTAAAAAGGAAGTTAGGACAGTGAAGGTAGAAGAGAAGATACCTACATACTGGGCATGATGATCAAAGTCCGGAGAGTCAAAAGCCACATTCTTCATGGAGCCAGACCTGTACTCCTCCTCAAAATGGAAGCTCATAAAGAACCAATGGAAGAAGTGGACCAGAGTGCTGGTGTGTTCCTGGGTGAAAAAGCCCAAGCTTCTGGGAGTGGGAAGACAGCAAGTCCAGAGAGACAGAAGTAGAAACAAGAGAGAAATGAAAAAAGAGAGAGAGATTGCATACTGCAAAACAAACAAAAAAACGGTAGCATCCTATATACAAGTATTGGGGAAAATACAAATATTTAAAGGAAGTATTTATTAAGTGCTACCAAACAAATTAAAGAACCTACAAATACCTCCCTCAACCAACATTTACATATGCCAAAAAAATCTCCACAAAAGTTCACTGGCTATAATCTCTTGATAAAGTGCTTTAAAGAGTGTTTGAATTTAAGGAGAAAAAAGTGTCCCAAATTTGCTGACCTTTTTTATAAAGACAAGTGGCTATTAGAAGTATACTATCTGGCAGATATTTTATATATATACATATACACACACAACCTGTCCATTCAAGGTAAAAAAAATTGATCTTTTGTTTTTACGTCACTTTCATTTCCCAATATATTCCTCCCTTCTTCCACCCAGAGAATTCTTTATAACATAAAATAAAAAAGAAAGAGAAGGAAAAGCAATTCAGCAAAACTAACACATCAATCAAATCTGACAGTATATACAGTGTTCCACATCCATAGTCACCTATTTCTGCAAATGAGGGAGGAAGGTACATTTCCTTATAGAATTGTCCCATAAGTCTTTGTGCAGTCTTTAAAAAGTCTGAAAGCATTTATGCTATTAGAGGCTTAATACTGCACAAAAATTTTTGAGATACTCTTGTATTTCTTTTTTGGAGCCAAGCTTGATCTTTATAATTTCAAAGCATTAATTTTTTTCATTTCCATTTTCGTATATTTGCATTTTGTATAACTACAGAACCAAGAATTTAAGTTGCAAGGGACCTCGATAGTCAACTAATCCAATCTAAGCATGAAAAAAATCCTCAGTATAAAATATTCAATTAGTAGTTGTCTACTTTCTACTTGAAAACCTCCAGGCAAGGGAAACTCACCTCCTCACTAGGCAGTACAGCCATAATTATTAGGTTTTTTTCCCCTAATATCACACTTAAATTGCCTCTTTGTGATGTCCATTCCTTTTTCCTGGTTCATGGTCTTCATGAACCAGACAAAACAAGTCTAATCCATTCTCTGGGCTATGCCTGATTCCTTCAATTAGACTTCATATATCATAAACAGAAGCCCCATTCACCATCTTGGTTGTCTGCTTTGGGATGATCTCCAGCTAATTAGAATCCTTCTTAGACCATGATATATTCATCCATCCCTCAAGTTATGAAATTGATTTTTATATATCCAGTACAAGTATTTGTGCTGAATTTTATCCTATTGGATAATAAATGTTCTTGCCTGTCAAGATCCTTTTACTCCTGACTTTCTCTCCCATCTTTGAGTTGTTGTGAATCTGATGAGCACATAATTTATGCCTATATCCAAAACATTGAAAAAATGCTAAACAGCAGAAGGTCAAGATTAAAGGACTAATTCACTGGAGATCTCTTACCAAGTAGACAATTAACCATTAACAAATTGTTTTTGAATCTCATGAACAAACCACTTTTGACACCGTCTGATTATGTTTTTGCCTAATCCATATCTCTACATTTCCAAAAGAATATTGTTTTCTTGACTTATTTCACTTTATTTCAATTCATATGTCTTCCCATGCCTCTTTTTTATCTTTTATGTAGTCATTCCCAAATCTATGGCTATGTACTTTGTTTCCACTTTTTTCTAGTACAAAAAAATGCTATGTTGGCACTTTCTTTCTATCTTTGACTTCCTCAGAATATATATATATATATATATATGTATATATGTATGTATGTATATAATTAAGATCTCTAGATCAAAGGGCATGAATATTTTAGTCACTGTCAGCATAATCCCAAACTGCCTTTCAGAATGGTTGTACTAACACAATTCCATCAAGGGGTTATTAATGTGCCTATCTTTCTGCAATCCCTCCAACTCCAACAAATCTTTTCCAATTTGATGGATATGAGAGAAGACCTCAAAATTGTTTTGGTATGCATTTCTCTTATTTGTGATTTGGAAAAATTCTAATAGTTTGTAATTCTTTTGAAACATGGTTAACATCCAGTGGGAAATGGCTTTAGGTGTTACA
>NC_058130.1:295471074-295536524 GCF_016433145.1 Gracilinanus agilis | reverse complement strand
CTTCCTTTTGTCTTCATGAACATATACAAAATGCTCTTTCTGGCATTCAAAACCTTTCATGACCTAGTCTCACCTTACCTTTTGACTCTTCTCATACCTCACTCCCCAAAACATACTTTTCTGTCTCATGACACTCCATCTCTTGGTTCCAGACATTGTCTCTGGCTGTCCTCCATTCCCAAAATGTTCTTCCTCCTCACCACTTATCTCCTAGGCTTCTTTACTATGCAACTAAAATCACATATTTTTTTTTACTGGAAGTGTTTTTTTTTTCTTTTTCTTTCTATCTTTTTTTTTTACTGGAAGTTGTTATCAAGAAGTAAATAAGGTAATCTGAGTGGGTCAACAAAGGCAATTTGGGTGAGAGGAAGGATAAAGGGGATATTAGGTGATTATAAGGTGATTGGAGGAGGAATGAAGGTACGGGAAGGTATATAGAAGATAAGGGAAATGAGGTATGTAGGAGAGGGCAGCTCAAACAGGTTTATTAACAGAAACCTTTTGCTTTTGTAATTTTTAATGGTCACAAAAAGTCAGTTAAACATCTTAGAATCTTCAGAAAGTCACTTAGGACTTGAAGCTATAAATAGAGGTGAAGTTCCAACTGATGAGACTTTTGCTTTCTGGCTTTCACTGTGGCTGGAGGCTTTGCTTTGGCTTAGCCTGTTAGCTGTGGCCTTACAGCTTGGCTTTGGCCTAATTGCTTTGGCCTTGGCCTGTGCTTATTTGTCTTGGGGAAATTTAAACCTATCTCATTTCTCTGGACCTCTCCCTGATCTCTCCATCTACATTCCCTTCCCTTCCCCTGAATTTCCTTTGGGCCCTGGGTGGAAGGGAGGGCTTGGACATTGTGGATTTTAGTTTCTATAGACAAGTAGAGTATCCTCAAATAAGTTACCCCTAGTTTTAGTGATTTAATTTAAATTATATTATATTATATTATATAATACACATTATATAATTATATAATATATTATATTATATAAAAATATTATAATTTAATAAATTAATTTAATTTAGTGATTTAATAAGGACTTTACTTAAAAGGCAGTCAAATCTCCCGACTGGGAGAGCAAGTTCTCTCAGTCTAAACCTCTCTGCAACCCATCCCCCACCATCACCCTCTCCCTAGCAGCAGTTAGAAAATCCTGAACCTCTTCCCCTCTGACTAACCTGAGATTAATAAATCCCATTGTTACCTATTCAAGCCTCTGGTGAATCATTGTATCGAAAATTGAGGCAAGGGCTAAAGAGGGAAAGAATCATTTTCTTTTTATTTCTTGAGAGAACTGGGGGCAAACATCTTGGCAGGAAGTACCTACCTGGGACTTCCTCCAGCCATCAGTTTGACTGGCAGGGAGGGGCTCTCTCAACTCTTCCCTCAAGAGACTTGAGAAACTAACAAGAGAAACCCTCCAACCAAAAACCTAAACATTTCTTACTGGCCTTAATTTCCTCCCTGTATTGTATGAGGGAGATTTTAGATATTATATAGATATATATTTAATGTGTGGCCACTAGGAATCAATAATTCAGATTGATTCCATAATTAAAATAGACTCAAGTCAGGATCGGGTTTAAGGTAGTTTATTTACAATTAGGAAGGTAGAAGGTAGGGAAATAAAAAGAGGGAGAGGCTAGTCCAGGCCTGCAGAGGCCTGGACGGAGAGAGAAGGTTAAAAGGCTAATTAAACTAAATTATATACCACCAAGACCTTAGCAATCAGAGAGGCTAGAAGCCTACTTAAGGTAGAGTTTGGAAAATACCAAGGTAGGCCAAAGAAGTCAGCATAACTTACCCAGGTGACCATTCAGAGTGGAAGCAGTCCAAGGTCTCAGCCGAGAACTGCCCCAACAGGAAGTAACCAACATACTTGAAGAGATAGTGTCGCTCGTCACTTCCTGTGGGTCCAACTCTAATTCAAGAGGACAAATGGCAGCTTCTACACTGATTTGGACTGCTATGAATGGGCTAGAGCTAATTCCATTTACACAGCATCCTCTGTCTCAAGGGAAGGGAAGGGAATGTAGATGGAGAGATCAGGGAGAGGCCCAGAGAAATGAGATAGGTTTAAATTTCCCCAAGACAAATAAGCACAGGCCAAGGCCAAAGCAATTAGGCCAAAGCCAAGCTGTAAGGCCACAGCTAACAGGCTAAGCCAAAGCAAAGCCTCCAGCCACAGTGAAAGCCAGAAAGCAAAAGTCTCATCAGTTGGAACTTCACCTCTATTTATAGCTTCAAGTCCTAAGTGACTTTCTGAAGATTCTAAGATGTTTAACTGACTTTTTGTGACCATTAAAAATTACAAAAGCAAAAGGTTTCTGTTAATAAACCTGTTTGAGCTGCCCTCTCCTACATACCTCATTTCCCTTATCTTCTATATACCTTCCCGTACCTTCATTCCTCCTCCAATCACCTTATAATCACCTAATATCCCCTTTATCCTTCCTCTCACCCAAATTGCCTTTGTTGACCCACTCAGATTACCTTATTTACTTCTTGATAACAACTTCCAGTAAAAAAAAAAGATAGAAAGAAAAAGAAAAAAAAAACACTTCCAGTAAAAAAAAATATGTGATTTTAGTTGCATAGTAAAGAAGCCTAGGAGATAAGTGGTGAGGAGGAAGAACATTTTGGGAATGGAGGACAGCCAGAGACAATGTCTGGAACCAAGAGATGGAGTGTCATGAGACAGAAAAGTATGTTTTGGGGAGTGAGGTATGAGAAGAGTCAAAAGGTAAGGTGAGACTAGGTCATGAAAGGTTTTGAATGCCAGAAAGAGCATTTTGTATATGTTCATGAAGACAAAAGGAAGCCACTAGAGTTTGTTGAGTGGGTGGCCGTGGGATGGGGGGGGGGGTTGCTAGGGCCAGTGTGTGATGTGTTCAGGCTTACATTTTAGGAAAATTACTTTGGCTGCTTAATGGAGAATGGATTGTAGTGGAGAAAGAAATGTGGCAGGTAGATCTACCAACAGACTATTAAGAAGGGCCTGCACGAATGTGATGGTAGTATCAGAAGAGAAGGGAGGATATTGAGGAGCAAAGGTGAAATTGTCAGGTTTTTACAACAGTTTGGATGTAGAGGCTGAGATGTCTGAAAGGCAAATTGGAGATGCAAGATTAGAGGTGAATAGAGAGAATGGGGGAGAAAAGGTAGATTTAAGAATCATCAGCATTAAGATTATAATAAAATCCAGGAGAGCTTCACCAAGTGAATTAGTATAGAGGGAGAAGAGAACAGGGTCCAGGACAAAACCTGTATCTTGCGCATCATTATTTGTATGATATCTTCACTTTAGAATGTGAACTTCTTGAGAGCAAGATCTTTTTGGGTTGGGTTTTTTGGGGGGGAGCTTTTTTTTTCTATTCTCTTTGTTAACTTTAGTGCCTATCCCATAGTAAGGATTTAATGAATATTTAACTGACTGGTTTAGAACTAACCCTTGAGTTCTCTGAGTGGATGGCTTTCAGAGTTGGCCTAGACTTTTGAAATAGGGGATTCTCCTGGAAGTAACCCCACTTTGTCTTGACCTGAAAAGTGAATTGACAGAATTTCTCAATCTATTTTTGCCCAATTTGGCCTTTCCCCCTTATTCTAGAGCTATTGTGGCCATTAATGGCTAGCTTGAGCCATTCAAAGATTGTAGCAACCAGGACAGTGGTAGACATTAGCCTAGAGAAACACAAAAAGACTATACATGCTTATACAAATAGCATCAGAATTGGATTAATAGAAAAGCCTTCCTTGAAGCCTTACCTCTTAATTTAAAAAAATCCTAGAATCTTACCTTCTCTAGTTAGAAAAAAAAGAGGTTACTTGGAAATTGGCTATGAGGCTACAAGTTTAAGAGTTAGGATATTGACAGCAGAACCAAAATGGCAGAGTAGAGCAGATACTGAGTTTTCCCAACATTCCCCTCCAAAAAGTTTAAAAATAACATCTTAAATCATATCCTGGAGTGGCAAGGCCAACAAAAGGTCGTGATGAGAAATTTTCCCAGCCAAATACAGCTTAGGACTTTGGAAGAAGAAGTCTATGACACCAGAATGGGTACTAGGCCAAAAGAAATGTAGTGGCATCATAAGCTGTGGGATTTGATGGTGGTGACAGCAGCTGTAGCTTCAGGATTTCTCAAACCAGAAATAGTAATGAGATTGGGCAACTAGTCAGAAAGAGATTACAGGGTACCCTCATGCTAGCAGTAGGCAAAAGGCACAACACTTTTTGGCAATTCCATTGCCCATACCCATTTCCAAGTTGCAGTTCCAGGGCAGAGAAGAGAGATTTCAGTCACAAAGCAGCAAGGGTCCTGAAGAGCAATAAAGTTTGCAGGTGCATGGGAGTATGGGAAGTTTCTGGATAAAAAACAGAATGTTGATCAGGAGAGTGGTGATCATACCTCTTCCTGAAGTACATCACATTGGAAGGACCAAAAGCTTCCAGACCCTCAGAACTAGTTCTGATAACATCAGCATGAAAAAAGCCTGAAGCTTTGACATAGTGCCTGCTCCCCCAAATCCCTACTAAGTAAACAAAGCTAGCCTTTAACATAAACTTCAAAGTCAAGAAAAAGATTGGAATAATATGCAAAAAGCAAAAAAGAATCTGACCATAAAAATCTACTTGTCCTTGTGAGATCCATCTCTCCTGTGACGAAGGAATGAGAGAGGAGTTGAGGTCTCTAAGTCTACCTACCTTTTTAAAATATCTGTCAATGGAGGCTGGCAGGAGAGGTCCTAAGGTCAAGTTGTCAGACCAATTAGAAAGAGGACACAGCTCCCTTTATAAGCAAGAGACAAGACTTGTTCTTTTTGTTTAGTAGGTCAGTGAGAGAACCATTCTTTGTTAGCAGATGCAAGTATCTCTTAATTAAAATGGTTATTCCAAGAGAAATGGCCTTATATTCTGAAAAAATAAATACTGTGGGGAAGGGGACTAGATGGACAAATGGGTACCAGCCAGGGAATAACACAAACTGGGAACACACCCACACCCCACAAGGGAAAGGACTGACAAGATAACACTGAATAACCACACAGGGATGTGGGGAAATGTGGAATGACAGTTGACAGTTGAACTGTCCACCAAACAGCCAGGTATACCAGTGATGTTAAGGTAATTCAATAGTAGGTCCTTGTTGGTGTAGAGGAGACAAAGGAAGTATAATAAAACAGATTTTAATGTTGGTAAAAAGGGAAAGTGAATGGAGGATTTCTAGCACTAAAGAAACAGCCCAGCTGCCTTAGAATGTAAGGGGTCAGCTGGCTTGTCTACACTAGCAGATAGCTTTAGCTATATTGGAGAGGGCTGGAATTTTGGATTCTTTCTACTCAGGATCAAGCTGCTCCAAGATGATATCAGGAACCAGGAACAAATCCTTGAAAGGCTATTAAGTCCAAAGGAAGCTCTAGGGAGAATAGGTTATCTGACAGAGGTCCACCTGATGCAGATCTGAACCATATCTCTACCCAGGCTGAGCTGATTGATGATCTCTTCAATCTTCTGCTAAAACCCAAAACTTTAGCTCCTTGAAACTCAGCAGGCTGGACCACAAATACATCCTCCTTCTCCCAGCTTAGCCAAGAAGTCCACTCTCCTTTTCAAACCTCTGGCTTCCTTCCATCCTGAAATGTCCATTCACTTAGCCAAATCTTGCTTTTTAGCTGTCAGCTTTCTGTCCTAACTTAAATCTATGTCTACTCTATAATTAGGTAAAATCTGAAAGCTACTTTTCTAAGCCTGTCTGATTTTATCACTTCCTTAAAAAATTCCTTTACTCTTAGAATTAAATACAAACATCTCTTTTTGGCATTGAAAGCACCATACCATTTGGCCCTGACATGTACTGTGCAATCCTGCCAAACTGCCCTTCTTTGTTCTCATAATCCCTCATACACTGAAAGTACTTCCTCCCTACATCTGCCTTTTTAAATTCTCAGTTTCCTTCAAAGGTCAGCTCAAGTATCCCTTCCTATGTGAGATCTTTCCTGACTTTCCCATTGCTAGTGTTTGACCTCTGTAAGTTTAAAAATTAATATACAATATCTCCAAGTATTATATTTAATAAGACTTATTAATAATAACTTGAAGTAAAGGAAAATAAAGTTTAGAGTAAAGAGAGAGCTAACTCAGCAGCATTCACAAGAGAAGAAAGTGAAAAGGCAGGGTTATACACAACTGATTTACCAAACATGAGGATGCAACATGGACGAAGGGAAAAGGGATTCTGGGAGATGAAGTCCAAGGGTTCAAGATTTCTAATTACACATTTTCCCCCTGTGATCATTTGGGAGACCAGTCTCCCCAAGGGATCATTTTAAACATAATCAGCTTAAAACTTTAAAGATTTTTTAATTAAAGGTATATACAACATTGTAATTTCTAAAGGGAAATTACAATAATTTGGGAATAAAGGGAAATAAAAGAGAAAAAGAACAAAACCAATGTTAGGTGCATTAACAAAAAGGCAATTAGTGGGGCAGTCCTCTTTGGCATAAGAGTGTACATTCAAAATAAATGCATTCAACACCCCACAGTTCAAATCACCACATCCTGACATTCACTCTGGATCTTATGGTGCAGTGTGTGGTTTCTGCAGGCATCTTCATGGCACCTTCTCCAAATAGCTCACTTTCTGGGTTCTGGAAGGGAGCAAATTTCTTATCCTAAATTACTCTCAAAAGAATTTAAACTTTGCATTATACCTAGGGATACATAGCTAAGTTATGAGGAAAATGAATCAATTGGCAAAAGAAATCAAAAACATCAAAAAACCCAAATAAAATAAAAAATAACTTCTGGATGAAATATAGAATATCAAAGTCTAATGTGTAAAAATTATAATTAAAGGAAAAATAAACCTTGAATCAGGGTCCAATTAAAGGGATTTATGGCCCATAAGCCTGTAATAGCAAGTATGCACTTACCCAATCAGCAGCCACATTATGAGAGACAGAAAAGGGACTAGATTTTAGCGGCAAATTGGGAAATAGCATTCCTTGGTCTGATTTTACCGTTTCTTTCAGGGATATGGAAGCCAGGATGGCAGCCAAAGTGAGGTGCTTGATAGAATGTGGGATGGGAAAGACCTGTTTCTGATATATGTCAAATAATTGCAACCTCAAACCTCAAACAAGTTCAAGTCCTCTTGTTGTGGCTCAGAATGCCATAAATTCCACAGATATTGGTTGGTTTCTTTGAACTTGTGCTCAATTGGTACTGTGCAGGTTAGCTTTGTGTTTCTTTGGCACTGTGAAATGGCTGTTTTTGTGTTCCCCTCTCCTGGAATCAGAATCATTAAGCACAGTCCCATAACATTAAACAATGAATGACAGGTTTCTATATTCTAAAGCAGTGATGGGCAAACTTTTTAAAGGAAAGGAAATGCTCATCTGTTAGTCTAAGGCAACTCTTTCAAAGTTTCATTGTATTGTATCCTACTCATTGTAGGATAATGGAATTATGTCACATGCCCAGATAGAACATTTCAGGGGGCTGCATCTGGCCCATGGGCAATAGTTTGCCCATCACTGGTCTAAAGCTTTTTGGATATGCATTGACATTAGGGTTAATGGACATTTTAAACTTACCCTAGTGCAAAATAAAAAAACCTTAATACTGATAACATGTGCTTCAAATACAAAAAAATGAGAGGAAAAAATAAAACTCAAATACTATATTGCACATACAAGAAAAAACAATAATAAAAATGTTTTAAAAATCTAAAATATATAGCTTATAATCAGTGACACACTGTGTCAGTCAAGGATAGGTAGAATACAAAGGTTCCTCACCAAAAATGAGATCCATTTCCTTTTAAACTTGGTCATGATCCATAGTGTGAGTGCAAATGATTTTCACAAAATAAAGTAACAGGTTTATAAAATAGTAGTATAACAGGTAATGCATATTCAAAGAAATACCAAAATTCCCAAAATTCACAATAGCCCATCTAATGACAATAGCAAACAAACCCACTATCATATAGGATTCACGTGAGTCTCTATATAGCCACTTGCTATATGACATTTAAAAAAAAAACAAACTATGAACTCGTAGATACTTGTCACAAGTTCTACAAATCTAGCCAATCTTTCAATCTTGGCAAAGAAATTTTTAACATAGTCTACTACTGCCTTCATTACAAAATTTGGCAGAAGAGCCTAGAAGAAAAAAAAAACCCTCTGTATTACTGATGAAAACCTTTTGGGGTCTAAAATGTCACTAAGAATCTAGATCGTTCTGGTGGGAGGGTAGAATTAAGCTGAGGAATTAAAAATCATCCAGAAGCTACTTAGACTTCATGGGAAATGCTCCCTCTTGGGAGCCACCCAGGAGTACCATGCCCTAGGAACACCTTCCCAACTCCTCTGGTATGAGACTGTAACAGTTGTGCTTGCAATTTCTACTTCCTGTCAGTAGGTGGTGCTACCCTAATATACACTGTCTAGGAGTAAAAACTTCCACAAGAAATGTTTGGGAGAAAAATTCTGACCCTTCCCCCACACAGAGGTAAAAACAATGCCCTCCTGATAACTCAGTCCTTTCCCCCATAGCTAGGAGCATGGAAGCCTTCCTGGGTTAGCCAGGCTGGGGTTGAGGTTGATAGCCTGGATTGGCTGCTCCATGCTGTGTTCCCCTGCTGAAAAGCAGCTAGCAAAGGCTTGAAAACCATGTGTGGGGAAGGGGGGAAGAAATTTATACTTCACCAGCTTAAGAACTCCTAGCTTGTGTGTTGAAAAGACTCAGCGCAGGCTCACAGCAGAAGGTCTGGTTGTGGCAAGCCGAGGCTGCAGGTTGTGCAGTAGCAGCAGGAGCAACAGCAGCCAGAGGCAGCAGTGAAGAATGCTGGTTCAAGCAGATGGATGCAAGAAGGGGCAGGAGAGAAAATGCATCTTGCAAAATTGATCTACTCCCTATTCTTTTCTCAAAGGCTTAAAAAACTTTAGAATTCTATCCTGAAGCGATAGCCATAAATGTAAGCTTAAAATTAATTTACAATATCTATATTTATTAATAATAACTTGAAGTAAAGGGAAATAAAAAGTTAGAGTAAAGAGGGAGCTAACCCAGTCGCGGTCGCAAGAGAAGAGAGTGAAAAGGCAGGTTTACATACAACTTATTTACCAAATGTGAGGATGCAACATGGACAGAGATGAAGTCCAAGGGTTCAAGATTTCTAATTACATACCTCCTAAATTACAGTACATTTGTTTTAAATTCCTGATCTGAATTGGTAAAGGAAATCCTTTATGGTAACTTCCTACAGCAATTAGATCATTGTTATTACATTACATTCTTCTAACTGGCAGATAGGTTCTTTCAGGATTCTAGGGGTAATTTGTTGAGGGGGAAAAGGGGTTTCTCTGATGTTTTCACTCTTAAGGTCCCAATTGATGTACTTCCTTCCAGTATCAATTAACCAGTTACTATCTCCTCAATGTCATACCACCAGTGATTAGCAACTCAATATCGCTTTCATCAATTAATATCATCAATTAGCTTTTATAGGGAATATTTACTGAGAACATATAGTAAGATCTGAAGTACAAAAATTTCCAAAACTGGGAACACATGTTTCCCTCTAAACCTTGATCCCTAGGAGAGTATATTCAAACTTAAAATGGGTGCTAAACATTCTTCTCTCTTAACTGAGGTATATTCTACTATATCCCCTCAATCCCTCAAAAAAGTAGAATCATACCAATAGTAGTAGCTAGAAAACATTATTCCAACCAACTTCCCTTCTGGATAAGGCATGCCAGATGAATGCCTCTCCCTTGCTTGCAAGACATGGTGTGTTGGTTGCCAGTTTTTTGTTTTTTTTTTCCAAGCTAGGCTGCATCAAGTATTCTCTATTTCTGGTCGGGGGCTGACTCACCAGGTTCAGTTGCTGGCACTATTGTAGACTCTACCATGGACTCCTGTTGCAGGACTTCCAGTAGCTCTTCTGACCTTCAGAAACTCACAAGGGCATATAGCAGTCTGTCTTGGTGCTGATACTACTTCACCAAAAAGCAGGAAAGAAAAAACCACAAGAAATAAAAACCATAGGAGCCATGTATTATTGTTTGTGCTTTGTTTTGAAGAGGACCAAAGACATCACAGAATGATGTCTTGATTTGTATAAGAATTTGATTTAAGTGAGGCGGATTTGAACAAAGTGGCCAGCCTCAATCTTTCTTCTGGAATAATCACAGTCCAGGGGCAAGACAAACCCAGGATGCAGTAGATGACTTTTGTATCTTCAATGTCTGACCAAGCTCTGAGCCCTCCATAGCACCTTCTACAGCTCCTTTATGGCTACTAGAAGAAATTATCCTTATGTGTCCATTCCACATACTTAAGGAAGATATCCCCCAAGTCAATGATGGCTTTGAGGCTTGTGGGTTAACCTCATTCTGGTTTAGCCTGTCAAGATGCTTTCATTTAGGTATAGTCACCACTGTGCATGCTACAGTTTCTTGGTGCCACAGGTGAGAGTTGGGTGACAGGTAGACACCAAAAGCAGATGAGCAACAATGAAAATGATTTAGCAAAACTTCACACCAAAGGCTGTAATAAGTGAATAATATAGCTAATAATATGGAGCTGGTGGTACAAGTGAGTCACCTGGGCCCTGGGAACCTGTAACTACAGTAGCAGGAGATTTGGAGCTGTCAGTGATGTGTAGCCTGAGCTGTGGTGTCCAGTCAATCTCCACTGCTAGCTATAGGCTCCTTTAAAGTGGTGAGTGAAGGACCCCTTCCAGATGGAGTAACTGCCTTCCTATTGGGTAAAAGCAGAACTCAACAGGAAGTGGATCACACTTCCTGGATACAATGGAGGCTTAGCCAGTACTTTCTTTAAATTCAACTAGTTGATATTCTCTCCTCTCCTCTGTCCCTTTAGCCTGAGGTGATGATATAATAATTACAGAAACTCTCAGATTCAGGCTAAGGGTTTTATTTTAACATGAAGGGGAAAACTGAGGCAAGAGGGTTTAGGGTCTTGAGAAGCTGTTGCTAGGGGTGACTGGCAAGTGTTGGCAATGGACCTAGAAGGTAAGGTCAGGCTGAGGGAACCAGTCCTCAGCCAAAGATAATCTGACACTGCCCTGATGTTATATGATCCACAAGCTAAACAGATATAGTTGTTAAGTTGATTTAGGGATGTCTAAGCTAGGCTACTCTAAGCTAAATTCCTGCCCTTGTTCCATCTCCCTCAACCCCCCTGAGGTCCCCAAGAGGAAGTCAAGGGGTAGCTGGTTGTCCAGGTGAGGTCAAGGAAATCAGGACCCCCAGGTTGGTTTTGCAGGGGTTTATATAGTCCCAGCTCAACTGTCAGCTCCTGGGACTGGCACCTGCAGGGCCAGAGTTCCATTCTGCTGACAGGATTGTCCAGGGTAATATTGCAAATGCAAGAAATCTTGCATAAATCCTGCATTACAAGGCACAAGTCTTCCCTGCAGATCCCATATGTCCCATGTATATTTATGACCAAATAGTGACTAGGTGGGTGAAGGGCTCCCCATCCAGAGGCCTGTAACATTTCTTCCTCCAAACTTAGAGCCACCAGGAGGGAGAGATCTTGGGTCTGTTTGTACCTTTTGTGTGCATGCTCCTTTGGAGCATAACAGCCAGTTATTTATCATTTGATCACCACATAATAAACTGCCATCAAACAGTCAAATTAGGATCATGGATCTCCATCATGTATTGTTTCACATTTTTGGGAAATGATTCATTGATAACGCTACAAGGGTCAGTTCCCATTGGCCAATCCCTGTTCCTCACAGTAACATTGTGCTTGTGTTATCTCATGTAAACTCCTTGAGGGAAGAAACTGTTTCATTTTTGTTTCTGTAACACAAGTACCTACATGCAATCATTATTTGTTAATTGTTTAAGTTTGAAAATTCCTTATATGGGACTCAGTCAGAGCTTTGTGGGAGGCGGGGGGGGGGGAGAAAATGGGGAGAGGGGAGTGAAAAGGACCTAGAGAATCCATGATTTGGAGATTAGGAAAGTGCCTACATCAAACTTGCTAAATTTGCAAGACCATAATCTTTTTTTTTTTTTAAACCCTTACCTTCCATCTTGGAGTCAATACTGTGTATTGGCTCCAAGGCAGAAGAGTGGTAAGGGTAGGCAATGGGGGTCAAGTGACTTGCCCAGGGTCACACAGCTGAGAAGTGGCTGAGGCCAGATTTGAACCTAGGACCTCCCATCTCTAGGCCTGACTCTCATTCCACTGAGCTACCCAGCTGCCCCCTCAAGACCATAATCTTAAGAGTATTTACAAAAAGGGCCATAAAATCAGGAAGGCATCCATCATCTTTGGGAAGATTTAGTTTAATGAATAAAATCTCTTTCTACTGCTACACAATCCATATGTATCCATCTGAAGTAAATTTTATGAATTGAATTTATCACTATCTCTGTTTCAATAATTAGTGCCCTTAGGCTTCCACAGTGGATAGGGAGTCATCTGCCTAACTGCAATTTTACTCAATGAAGTCAACACCCTGAAATACAAACTTGAGCACTAAAAAGGTATTATGCAGATCTGTGACCCTCCCTAGAAGCTTCTGGGCCCACAGACCAGGGAATTGATTACATTCAACTATAAATACATTCTTTTCTCATCTGTGACCAACAGGCCAGAAAACATTCTTCATACATTTACTTTTTCCAAACTGTCAAGTATAAGGAAATATAATCCAAATAAATTATCTATATGTGGTAATGGGTAATGCCAGTGTATATGTTTGTGTGGAGGGATAGAAGGTATATAAAAGAAATTATTCTTAGATTTCTTTCTCCAAAGATTAATATAAATAGACTGGAGATTTTTAACCTGAGCAAAAGAAATATTAATGCAGTGAGAGCACAATGACACAACTTAGATTTTCTTTTTTTAGAAAAAGATGTGCTGATAGTGAAAACAAGGACAAGTAAAAGAGAGAGGGTGACTACAAATGCTTGACAAAATCCTATAACGATAGTGTCAGTAGTACTAACACTTAAAATTAACTGAGACTTGGCAGAGAAAACTACCAGTTAGTGAACCTTAATAGCTAAATGGAGGTATGGTGGGTAGAATTCTGTGCTTAGAATTAGGAAGATGGGGTCAGGAAACTGATCTAAAAAAAGCCAGCATGGCTTTATCAAGAACAAGGTATACTAAACTAATCTCATTTTTTATTTGACTAATATTTGCCTGATTTGGTTTAATACACATGCATTTTTACATATATGACATATATTTTACATATATTACATATATTTTACATATATGACAACATAATTAAGTGGATTCAGAAGTAGCAAAATTTTCCCACTCAAAAGTAGTCATTGTTATAGTTCAGAGTCAATTATGAAAGGAATTCTACTGTGGGATGTCCCAGGCATCTGGGTTTAGCTTTATGCTACTTAACATTTTTATCGACGACTTGTGAAAAGTAAAAACTTTCTATTTCAGGGTGGCATAACATTATCATTATTTAAACTGGGCCCTCATAGCTGCCAAGGAATTCTACTCAAGTGATTATTACACTTACCACTATGGCTATTTTAAACAGTCTCATATCTCCTTGAGTCTCTTATAACACTTCCCTTTTTAATTGAGGGTCTCAACTCACACTTCAAGGGAAAAAAAATTCAGGCTATCCTCAGTGAATTCTCTCATCTCTCCTCATCTCAGATTCCTCCAACATCATCCACCACTATCTCTTCCTTTCTCCTTGCCAGTCCTTCTACATGTATTCTGGATCTAATCCCCTTCCATCTTCTCAAATTACTGGAGAACTGGATATTATCTTGGCATCTCAAATTCACCATGTCCAAAATAGAACTCATTATCTTTAACCACAAGTACCTTTGTCTTCCAAACTTCCCTTTTACAACCATCCTTCCAGTTACTCAGGTTCACAGCTTCAACCTTATCCTCAACTTCTCATTCTTGTTCACTCTCATCAGTTGCCAAATCTTGTCCTTTCCACTTTCACAACATTTTTTATGTAAGTCCCCTTCTTTCCCCTCACACAACCACTTCCTCAGTTCAGATTCTCATTACCCCTCACTATAGCTGACTTCAAGATTTTGAAGGCCTATTAATATCATCTGGTTAATCACAAAGGGCAGAATTAGGAATAATGGAAGTTGTAAAGAGACAAACTTAATTTTGATAGAAGAAAAATACTTCTTGTAATTAGAACAATTCAAAAGTAGAATACACTGCTTGGTTGAAAGGTTGAATAACCATTGGACAGGTATTTTGAAACAAAGATTTTTGTCTAAGTCCAGATTTGGATGGACTGAGTGGCCTCTAAAGTCCCTTCCAATATCATTCATTGACTTTGCCCATTAACTACAGATAGTTACTTTTACTGTATTAGCAGAACAAGTTCATTTATAGATCTATGACTCAGCCTGTTTAGAAAGTTGCATGCCATTTAAAAGTATATTCTACTGGAAATGCATCCTAATTAATAAATGATCTACATTTTTATGGGAGAATGTTTAATATTTAATTTTTCAATAATTTTATCATTTATAATTTATTAAATTTACTGTTTGTGACATATTGATAAAAAATTCATATACTTCACTATGTCTTTTGCTCAATTTTCAATTATTTTTTAATGTAAAATAAAAAACGATACGCTGTTAAACCAACTGATTTATTTTAAAGTCTTAGAGACAGTACATCCAAATCTGGTGACTAAAACTCCATTTATATTATCTCATATTACTCACTATTCCCACTAGAGAAATTTAATTCATCTAAATCAGAAGGGTGTTTCAGAGTTTAAGACCACCTTTCACAAGTCAGTACCAATATAATAGAACCTATTCTTTTGAGGTACTAGGTGTTTTGTAGTCCTTCCCACAAGATGGGTGTCTGGAAGAGAGATGGCAGCACCCAGCTCATGTGCCCATAAAATTCACTCTCATTTTGCTGAGTCTAACCTAGTTAATTAGTTTTAAAAGTGGTTTGGAATCCTCTTGTGTAGAAAGAAATTCATTACGTTGACACTTTTCAAGAGTATAAAAGATGTCAAGGAATTAAAAAACAAGGTCTATCTCCAGACAAATTAGTCTGCTCTCTGATGAGTATTGAAGCTAGATTACATGGGAGGCTCAGTGGCATCTTTCATTAGTCATGAATGAACATAAGCTATAGGACTGCTAAGCACCATTAAGAATGTTAATTCTAAGCTACTGTCAGTGATATCTGAAAGATTGTGATGAACAGGAACAGCAGCACAGGACTAAGAAAGAGTAAATGTCTTGATTTAAAAAAAAAAGAAAAGTAAGTCTGCTAAGTGCAAACCTTTGAACTTAACTACAGTTTTGGCAAAAAGTAGGCCTAAAAGTCATTGATAGAAAATTTTTTACCCAAATTGCAGATCTCTCCAGAGTAAATTACTCAGATGATAATTCTATATTTGTAAAATGAGAATTTAAAAGTACTTCAATAACTTTAGAGATTCCATGATCATATGAAGTAATTTAATAGTCTCCTTCAAATGCCAACTTAAGAAAAAAACCAATACCACCATTTACAGTTTTAAAGTCATAACAATCAGAGTATCAAAGGGATACTTTACAGAACTCAGTAAAATAATAGCAAAATTCATTTAGGGAAAAAAGATCTAAAATATCAAGGGAAATAATTAAAAATGTAGGAGTTAAGGGGCATGGTGTGGTACTACTTCTAGACCTTAATCCATATGATAAAGTAGCAGTCATAAAAAAAAACACCTTTGGAATCAGTTTAAAAACAGAGAGGTAGATCAATGGACTAGAATCATTAAAGTAAGAACCAGAAACAATGGGACTCAATAACCTAGTATCTGATAAATCCTAAAACATGAATTACTTATGAAACAACTCTCTACATGATAAAAATTTATGGTAAAACTGGAAAGCAACCTGGGAAAAGTTAGGTTTAAATCAAAACCTTATATCACATTTCACAATAAGTCCAAAATGCATCTAATCACTGTACCACCTGGCTTCCTCAAATGGAACATGAATGTAATGGGATAATACTCTGCTGTAAGAAAAGACAAATATAATGATCAAAAAAAAAAAGCAAGGTAAGATTCATACAAACTGATGCAGAAAGAAATAAGTAGAAACAAGAAATAGATATGTCTGATGACTACTACAAAGATGGGATGGAAAGAACTAACATAAGACAATCAAAAGCAAATGTTATAAAAGAGATTTTAGAAAATGCTTCCACCTCTCCTATTTAGGAGTGAGAGTTTGACAATCAGACTTTTGCAATATATTGGTTTGTTTTGCTTATTTTTTTCTCTAGTTGGTGATAGATCTCCTTCAGACTGCTCCAGTGTTCTTTCTACTATTTCATATCTTTCTCTTTTAGTCACTCTCTGTTGGTTATACACACTATTCTCTTATTAGATTGAAATACTTCTTAGGTGAACTTTTCTATACAACTACAGGTAATAATAGGTCCTAGAAAGATCACTAGCCCAAATAGTCTGAAACCTTGTTTTCTTACCTTGTCCATGTCACTTGGGCAAGATACTGACAACATTTTTATCTTCAGTTTTTTCATCTCCTACTCTATTGAACTTATATTGTTATTATGAGAATGAAATGGGACAATGTATGTGAAAGTGAAAAGTGTTATGTGAATACGAAATATTATTATATCACATTTAATAAAGACAACAATATAAACAAAAAAACAACTAAGAAAATATTTCAATGCTATGTAATTATAACGGCCAGGCTTAGCCCTGAAGAACTGACGAGAAATGTACCTCCCTCCATTCTTTGCTGAGGTGCAGGACTGTGCATGAACAATACTGCAGACATTATCAGACTTATTTGACTTAATTTATGTTAATTACTCCTCTTTATTAGAAGAGATGATTCTCTGAACAGAAAAGGAGGGATATATTCAAGGGCAAGGTGATATAAAAACAAAGAATATTGTAACAGTGATTATTCTAGTCTCCCTTTTTCTAAAAGCCAAGTAAATTACAATCTATGCCTTCCCCAAGGTTCTTCTCTACCCTTAAGGGGTTTGAGGGATTGCCCAATCTCTGTGCTAGTGACTATCAATGATGTTTTTTTTTAATTATAGGAGTTTTCTGCATCCCAGCTCCATTTAATCTCTTACCAGTTGCATGAGCTTTAACAAAGGGAAAAAAACTAACAAGAATAAACATATAAACTTCCCAGTACCTAGAAGACAATCTCACCCTTTGGACCATCTCATACTCTAGGGACAGTTCCTATATATCGTAGTCCCACCAAAATCCACATACAAAGCCCACTTTAGACTTAAGTCTCAGATACCCTGGCTTCTCAGGGCTTCCCTGCTGGGCTGGTTGACTACAACATTTGGCCTGAAATTCCTGTCTCCAAGGTCACCGTGAATCTAGGTCCAGTAGAAATTTTACTTCTTATATTTAGAACTGAAAAAAGACAAGTAAAATGGATCAAAACAAAATCACAAGCTAGTTTCTCAGGGCCATAGAATAAAAAAGAAAAAAAAACAACTAGCCCTTCCCTCCATCCAGTTAGTTCATGGGATCCATGCTATGGATAAACATGACCTTTATCCTCTTTAACTATGAAAAAGAAAGCATGCCTGTCCTCTCTTCATAGTTTTAAAGACATAGTATGTTCCTACTATGCATCCAAAGGAAAATTCAAAGGAAAAAGGTTCTTGTTGCCACCCAGGTGGTAGGGTCACACAAGATGTCTTCTAGAAACAGTGTAACTCTGTTGTTAGATGACCTAAGCATGTACAGGAAAACCCCTTTTATATTATAATAACTTTTTTAAAATTAAAAAATTAAAGCAAATCAAGGAAAAAATGGAAGTCTGGGTCTCTACCTAAATATATCTTTAAAATATAAAAGCTGCAAAGATGATATCTGTAAGGAACTCTCTCAGATAACAGCCTTCTTTAAATTCTCTTTTGTAGATAAGTATATTTCTTACATTGAAGCGACTCATGAGTAGTTTAATATTAAGTTAAAAAATCAACTACCTACTCTGTTCTGCTAGAGAAATGAGCAATATTTATTTTAGTGTTCTCATTATTTTTTTTCATAATATTTAGTCATTTGACAGGAACATTTTCCCCTCTATTCTTGGACTGACCTTAACACATCTCCAACAAAAATCATAACCATTCTAATTGAGAAGAATCAAAAGGTAGATAGAATCACTTCCATCCATACCACTTTCATTCTGAAACCCATTTGTTTCAAGTGTAGCTGGGCTGGGCTGTTCCATGTGCGCAAGCACATGCATGTATTTGTACCATGACAATCATTCAGCATTAAGTGCTTATGGCATTTTTGAAAAATAAGGAGTGCAATAGGTTTGTTTTTGTTTGGGGTTTTTTTTTTGGCAGAGAAATGACTTACAAAAACCAATTTCTACACATCAAAATAATTAAGATTTGTGAGAAATACAGGTAGTTACCTCTTTCCAATAATGTGTTCCTGGAAACCATAATGAAAAGCAGATTATTGTAGAACAAATTATATTTTCCCATAAGAACAATGTTACATTTGGGAATTGTGTCTCTGACTAAGGATTTGGCATTAAACATAAAGTGAACAATAAGCCATAAAATCCAAGTCATAACTAATTTGAATATGGTTAACTTAAAAACAGCGAAGTTAGGCTTTATAAAGCTAGAAGGGGAAACTGCTGGGTCAACTGACCAATAAAGTAGAGGTCTAGACATTTTCTCTAGTCTTCATTAACTCTCAAAAACTCCTTCAAAAAGAAATTGTGCACTAGAGGTACAGAAATTATAACTTTCTTCACAGGCCAATATACCAAGTTTAGAAAGGAGCAAAAGGTGCTAATCCCTCAATAGCTTCCTTAGCACTCTATCCACAAACTCTTGTCTTCAGAGAAGGTGAATAACCTGCCTCAGCACTTTCTAGTTCTTCTGGCAGTGTAACACTGCCCCTGACCTTACTTTGTTTTTGTTTTGTGGCAACAAAAAGCAAACTTGTGGAGGAGGAAATCTATGTAGAGGAAGAATGGACTTTGCCATTCATTTAAAGAATGAATTAAAGAAGAGAGGGTATTTACTTGAACAGTGTCAACGGGGTGGGGTGATATCCCCCTGAAGAAAGGACTGGCATACAGCTATGGCCAAATGTCCCATCAGAGGTCACTTGGGGACAGTAACTGAGGCCAGTGAAAAGTGATTATCTCTTTGTGAGAAGAAGCTGAAACAACTATTGGGTTCAGCTTCCAGGGAACCCAACTCCAAAGAGGAAAGAAACAGAAAATGAACAATAGTAGAATACAAGGGAAAAAAGCTCAAGCCACCAAGAATCTCAAGAGGAAGAAAGCTCAGTTAAAAACTTAAAGGACAAGTAGATAAATCAAAAAAGAAAGATATTAAAACCGAATAAAAGATTTCTATTAAATCATCTAAGTGACTGCAAGCATCTCTAAATGAATACTGGAAAATGCAGGAAACTGAATGCAAAAAAATAAGAGCAATACCTTCAAAAATATAAAATACATAAACTAACAGAAAACCAAAGATGTATTACACTACTTTTGTGTTCTCAGTTTTACTAGCATATATACAATGTATAAAAGATTCTGATTGTTCATTTTATTCTGATTTTGTTGTGATTTTATCTTGCTTGTTTCCTAATTTATTTATTTAATCTTGTCTTCTTTTTAAATAGATTGACTAAAGCCTATCAATTTTATTAGTCTTTTAAAAAATCAGCCTTTTATCCTATTTGTCATTTTAATAGTTTATTTGCTTTCTGGTTTATCTATTTTTCCTCTAATTTTTAATGTCTTTTATGTTGATAAAACATAATATTTTAAATACTGTAATATTTATATAATATTTTATATTTATATAAAATATATAAATATAATGTATTTATATAAATCTAAATTGGTTGGATTTGTTGATTAGATGCTGTGATTGAACTAATGCAGTCTGAAAGATAAAAATTAATAATGAAAACACTAGTAAATATAATTATTTATTATGAATTATTAATTTGGTAAATTACTAAGTTAATTATTATTTTTAAACTAATTAACAATTAAGTTTTAAATTACTCATTAATTATATTGTCTATGGTTCTGTATTTTTTTATTCCCGAGTTCAAATCTGGCACTTATTAGCTCTGAGATGGTAGGCAACCTTAAATCTCTTTGTTTCTGTTTCCTTATTAACAAAATGAACTGAAGAAGGAAATGGCAAACTATCCCAGGATCTTTGCAAGAAAACCCCAAAAAGCATTATAAAGAGTTGAACATAACTGAAAAATGACTAAGCAAAAAGACTTATAAATAGGTGTAGGTAGGGTGCTTTCTCAATTTTTGAGAATAATTTGTGTCACATAAGTACTAATTATTTTAAAAATCGGATAGAGTTCTCCTGTGAATCTAACAGGACCAGGAGTTTTCTTTTTGGAAGATTCTTTATAGCTAGTTCTATTCTCTTTTCTGAAATTAAGTTAAGATTAACAAAATTAGTCAAAAATGTGTTATTTCTTCAACAAAAATATGCAAAACGATACGATTATCTCAAAAATGTGGGAAAAATTTTTGGCCAAGTATAGCACTTGTGTGATTAAATATAAACAACTATAAATTATGACCAAAAAGGGGTCTCTTTTAATATCATAAATAGTATCTATCTAAAATAAAAAAGCAAACATTAGTAGAACCCTTTCCAGGAAAAATTAGAATAAACCAAGGATCTTCAATCTCCTGACTAATATTTTATATCGTTCTGGACATCCTAGCAATAGAAATAAGAGAAGAGAAAAAGTTTGAAGTATAAAGACAGAGCAGAGATAAAACCATCCGTTTTTGCTGAAATCCGAAATAATTAAGAATATAATGAGATAGCACTCCTAATCCTCAGCAGTATTCCCTAGATGCTGAGCCCAGTCATTTCTTCATCTCTGCGTCCATGATTGTAGCAGCCCCACTTTCCTTACTTACATCTTTCCATATGGTTAACCTTCTCTTTTGTTCCTTTTTCACTTTTCTATCCCCAGTTTGCATAACAAGCCATTATCCCTATAAGCATGAAGCCTATAGGACTTTTTCTGTCCCCTCAGAAATTTCTCAGTGGGAACTTGCCATTGTGCTGAAAAGCTTCCATTAAGGTTGAAGACACTGCTGAATATTATACAAGTATCTAAAGGTTTATCATGTGGAAGTGGGATTAAAATGATCTTTGTTGGCCCTATGTGGGAGAATTAGAAGCAATGGGTAAAAAGTACAAACAGGTTTAGATTTGCTATAGGAAATACTTCCATATAATGAAAGCTACCTAATTTTTTGATTTGTAAAGTAGTAGGTTTCTCCTCACTAGAAGTCTTTTAAAAAGCCTGGATGTGGGGGCAGCTGGGTAGCTCAGTGGATTGAGAGTCAGGCCTAGAGACAGGAGGTCCTAGGTTCAAATCCGGCCTCAGACACTTCCCAGCTGTGTGACCCTGGGCAAGTCACTTGACCCCCATTGCCTACCCTTACCACTCTTCCACCTATGAGTCAATGCACAGAAGTTAAGGGTTTAAAATAAAAAAAATAAAAATAAATAAGCCTGGATGACCAACTAGTTATTGGGCAACTTATATAGAGGATTCTCTGTCAGGTTGCAATAGCTGTCAATGAAGTTAAAAGCATCTATTATAGATGCATTCTCTTTCTTTCGTCTCTCTTAACTCCTTACAATCCAGCTTAATACTACATCATTCCAACAAAAAAGCTCTTTCCAGTTACCAATTATTTCTTAATTGCTTAATCCAGTGGCTGTTTCTTTATCTTCATTCTCCTTTACTCTTGTGCAGGCTTTGACACTATTAATCACCCTTCTCTCCTTAAATACTCTCTTCTCTTTAGGTTCTCAGGACACTGCCTTTCTCCTATTTCTCCTCCTACCTATCAGACTTTGTCTCTTTTATTGCATCGTCATCTAGATCATGCCCTTGCATGTCCTATAGGACTTCATCATGGGCCCTCTACTTGATCTTATTGTTAATATTTGTCTGTTTGTTGACTACCTCATTATTTTGTGTGCTCTTTTGGGTACAGAGACTGGGTTTTTTTTCTGTTTGTTTCCCCAGTGTTTGGCACAATGTCTGGTACAGTCAACACTTAAATACTTATTGACTCTGCACAGTCGTGATGAAATAAAAAATGACTAATTAGCAGTATTTCAAAAAACGTTATCACAACATGGCTTGAATGTTGGGTCTACTAATTGAATAGACTAGTAGTGATAAGTTACTGCACTCCTTTTAAAAAACATTTTTTTCCCAATTACATGTAAAAGGAAATTTTAACAAGTTTTCTAAAATTTGGATTTCCAAATTCTCTACCTCCATGCCTTTTCCTTCCTGCTACAATAATCAATTTCATATGTCATACATACAAAATATATTCTTGTATTAGTCATGTTGTTGAAGAATACCTATATATTAAAAAAAGATAATAAAGTGAAAAAATAGTATGTTTCAATCTGCAGTCAGACTCCAGCAATTCTTTCTCTGGAGGTGGATAGTATTTTTCATCATGAGTCCTTTGGAGTTGTTTTGGATCATTCTAATGCTGAGACTAGCTAAGTCATTCAGTTTATCACCATGTGATATTGCTGTTATTCTCTACAGTGTTCTGGTTCTGCTCACTTCACTTTGCATTAGTTTAAGTCTTTCTGGGTTTTTCCAAAATCATATTCATCATTTCTTATACCAAAATAGTATTCCATTATAACCATATATCACAACTTATTCAGCCATTCCCCAATTTATGGATATCCCCAAAGTTTCCAATTCTTTGCCACTGTAAAAAAGAGTAGCTACAAAGATTTTTGTACAAATAGACCCTTTTCCATTTTTAAAAAGAAATCTCTCTGGGATATAGATTTAGTAGTGGTATTGCTAGATGAAAGGATATGCACATTTTTAAACCCTTGGGGCATAGTTCCAAATTATTCTCCAGAAGAGTTGGACCAATTCAAAACTCTACCAATAGTATATTAATATCTAAATTTTCAAACATTCCTTGAAGCATTTATCATTTTCCTTTTCTGCCACATTAGTCTATCAGATAGATTCAAAGTGGTACCTCAGTTGTCTAAATGTGCATTTCTCAAATCAATAGTGATTTAGACCAATTTTTCATCACTATAGACTTTGAGTTCCAGATGAAAACTACCTGTTCATATTCTTTGCCCACTTATTAATTGGAGAATCACTGGTATTCTTATGGATTTGAGTCAAAAACACTTGCTATAGCATCCACCCCTCCAGTCTTTTGCTTTGCTTCTTGTTTTTTGCTTGTATGAAAAATGTTTATTCAATTCCAAACCAAATATAAATTAGAATACTACATCAAAAAATCTTTAATCTTGACTATCTGTTATATATCAAAAATAGTTTTAACTATAATTCCATGATTTTTGCAACAACATCATTGTTGTCATTAAAATACATAATTCCATGTGTGTGTATATACTTTCCCCCTTTTCACTTATATGATCATGTATACATATATTATCAATTTTTCTAATTTGATTATCAACTTAATGAATGGTAGGAAAAAACACTGAAAATTGATCGCATTTAAAAGGAATTTAAACTTTTTAAAAGAACTTCAACAAGAAAAATTGGAGTATTGTAATAGGTACACTAAACAGGTAAAAAAATAAAACATGATCAAACAAAATAAAATCCTGAAGGCATAGTAGTAGATAAGGTAAGAAAGAATGAAATAATCTTTTTTTTCTTGTGTTACACATTTTCTGGTTAGCCATAATAAAAGACAAGGTACACAATTGATTTTATATTATATAACTTTGGGGTCTGATTGACTAGAACTTATTATAATCAATAAAAATATACATTGTATATGATGAAATGGAATTCCTTTCATATTATCCCTATAATCCCAGGTATAGTCCCATAAGACCTGGATTTATCTCTACAGAGATTTTTAATTTCTTCTGTTTAATAAGTTCTAAAACTCCATCTCGGATCAGCTCAACACACCAAACAGAACAGCCTCTGATTTCCATCAGCAAACATAGTAATACTAGAAATGCCACTGAAGCAGCAGAGATCTCTTCCTTCTAGTACACACCACATGTCTGCCAGAAGTATCTGAGCCCATTTGTAAAATGACATATTTTTGTCCTTATATTTGGCCACATCTCTATAAGAAGGAAATTTTCAACTATCAAAGACAGGAGTTTCTGTGCACTTCTGTCATGCTTTTGAACACAGTTAATTCAAGTAAAATTTGTCCAGTTTCATTGAGAATCTTATGCCTCTCTTCTATCAAAGGCATAGGTACATCTGTGACGGAGCAAAAATAATGCTGAAGCTCACCAAGGAGAACTGTGGCATAGTATGAAGTCTTAGCAAAGGGTATTCCTTCATCCAAGGTTCGGTTGATTGCAGCACAAAGAACCCAGAACCTGCTGTACATTCTGTCCTTGTACTGCACTTGTGATTTTCCTGTTTAGAGCAGAAGGAGAAATTGAGGATATTGGAGACAAACACCTCGCTGACAGTGTCTTCTTCAGTGCAGGGTCTTCCAGCCCTCTGAGCTGAACTCTCAGCCTGGGAATTTCTCCAGCAGCATCTCAGCCACTCGCTCCACACCAGCTGCTTCAATAAACATATCTTGGCTATTGCTAGCCACAAATTTCACAGAATTGGGGGGGGGGGGCGAGGGGGAAGAGGGACTTCCATCACAGATTAAATCTGCGAATCCTAAACGTGCCCTGTAAGCCGTAAAGCCTTTCTGCTTAGCTTCTAATCTTAGTTGTACTGGTTTTATTTGTACAAACCCTTTCAAATTTAATATAATAAAAATTATTTATTTTACACCTCAGAATACGTTCTCTTGTTTTGTCATAAATTCCTTATCCATAGATCTTACAGATAAAATATTCCATGCTTATTTAATTTGCTTAGAATATAACCTTTTATGTCTAATCATGTACCCATTTTGAACTTATCTTGGTACATAGTGTGAATATTGGCCTATACTCAGTTTTTGCAAGTGTTTCCTAGTTTTCCCAGCAGTTTTTGTCTGATTAGTGAGTTCTTGTTCTAAAGGTTTGGATTTTTGGGTTTCTTAAAAAATAGAATACTATGGTCATTTACTTCTACATATTGTATACCTAATCTATTCCACTGGTCCACCAATTTATTTTTAGCCATAGTCAGATTATTTTGAGGATTATAGTTTTATGATAAATTTAATCTTTCTTCAAATATTTTTCCAAATTTCAAATAACCTTCCTTCAAAATTTTCCCCACTAATTCCCTTTGTTCTTCCAGGATCACTTTATTATTTTTATAGCTTTACAAAATAATTTTTGGTAGTTTGATTGGTATGGCACTGAAAAAGTAAATTAATTTAGGTAGAGTTGTCATTTTTATTATATTTGATTGGCCTAACCATGAGCCATTGTTTTCCAAACTGTTTATATCCGATTTTATTAGTGTGAAAAGTTTTGTGTTCATATAGTTCTTTGCTTTGTCTTAGCAGGTAGACTCTGAAGTATTTTACATTGTTTATAGTTATTTTAAATGGAATTTCTTCTTCTCTTGCTGCTGGATGTTGTTGGGAGCATATAGAAATATTGATTTGTGTAGGTTTAGTTTATATCTTGCAACTTTACTAAAACTGTGACTTATTTCAACTAGTTAGGGTTTCTCCAAATATAAAAGCATATCATCTGCAAAGTGATATTTTTTGTTTCCTTATGGCCTATTCAATTTCCTTCAATTTCTTTTCCCTTTTATTGCTATAGTTAGCATTTGTCCTACAATATGGAGTAATAATAGTGATAATGGGTATCCTTGATCTTATTATTAAGGGCTTATAGCTTATTCCATTAGTTAATTGCTGATGGTTTTAGATAGGTACTACTGATAGTTTTAAGGAATTACTTGTATGCTCTCTGGTATTTTTATTTTTTTAAACCCTTACCTTCCATCTTAGAATGAATACTGTGTATTGGTTCTAAGGCAGAAGAATTGTAAAGGCTAGGCAATGGGTGTTAAGTAATTTGCTCAGTGTCAGAGAGCTAGGAAGTGTCTGAGGCCACATTTGAACCCAGGACCTCCCTTCTCTCAGCCTGGTTCTCAATTCACTGAACAATTTAGCTGCCTCCTCTCTAGTGTTTTTAAAAGGAATGCATTTTGTATTTTGTCAAAATATTTTTCTGCATTTGTTTATATAATTGTGTAATTTCTGTTGGTTTTGTTACTGATATGGTCAATTATGCTGATAGTTTTCTTTAAACCAGCACCTCCTGCCCAGTATAAAACCCAACTTGATTTTATATGATCCTTGTGACATATTGCTATAATTTCCTTGCTAGGATTTTAATTTTTTTGCATCACTATTCATTAAGGAAATTGGTCTATAGCTTTCTTTTTCTGTATTTACTCTTCCTATTTTAGTTATCAGCCATATTTGTTCCTTAAAATGTATTTTTTGCTGTTTCCCCAAATAGTTTATATGGTTTTTGAATTGTTCTTTAAATGTTTGCCAGAATTCATTCGTGAATCCATCTGTCCCTGTGGATTTTTTTCTTAGGGAGTTCATTAATGGCTTGTTCAATTTGTTTTTCTAAAACAAGGCTTTTTAAAGTATATTTTCCCCCTTTTGCTAATCTGGGCAATTTATATTTCATTGAATATTCATCCAATTTGCTTAAATTGCCAGAATTATTAGCATAAAATTAGACAAAGCAGCTCTTAACAATTGCTTTAATTTCTTCTTCATTGGTAGAATTCACCTTTTTCAATTTTGTTACTACTTCTTTGGTTTTCTTATTTAAAAAAAAATCAAATTTAATGGTTTATCTATGTTATTTTGTCATGAAACCAGCCCCTAATCTTATTAGTTTATGGTTTTCTTACTTTCAATTTTATTAATCTCTCCTTTAATTTTCAGGATTTCCATTTTGGTATTTAATTGGGGATTTTAATTTGTTCTTATTCTAGTTTTTTTAGTTGCACGTCCAATTCATTAGCTTGCTATTTTTCTTTTTTTATTGACATAAGCATTTAGAGACATAAATTTCCCCTTAAGTACTGCTTTGACTATATTTAGTAAATTTTGATATGTTGCTTCTTTGTCATTCCCTTTAATGAAATTATTTCTATTCTTAATGATTAGATTATTTAGTTTCTGATTAAGTTTTAATCTATATTTCATCACCTTTTTTGAATATAATTTTATTACATTGTAATTTCAAAAGGATGCATTACATCTTTCTGCTTTTCTGCATTCAGTTGTAAGGTTTTATGTCTTAATACATGGTCAATTTTTTGGAAGGTTCATATAGCACTGAGAAAAAAAAAGTATGTTCCTTTTTATTCTTATTTAGTTTTCTCCAACTATCCATCCTATTTTTTTCTAAAATTCTATTCTCCCACAACCTTTTTTTTTTGCCAGTTGTATCTTGTTTTGAGAGAGAAAAGTTGAGATCTCCCACCACTACTATAGTTTCACTGTGTATTTCCTCCTGTCACTTACTTATTAAAAAATTTGGATGCTGTACCATTTGGTACCTATCATTAGTGTCAAGATGTAGTTTCCTTTCTTATCTCTTTTAGATCTATTTTTGTTTTTACCTAGTCTAAGATCATGATTGCTACCCTTGCTGCTTTTTTTTTTTAACTTCAGCAAAAATGTAATCAATTCTGCTCCAGCCTCTTACCTTTATTCTCTGCTTAAAATATTTTTCTTCTCAATATGTTGTTGGATTCTCATTTTATTCTACTTTCCTATCTCCATTTATTGGTGAATTTATTCCCTTCACATTCATAGTTATAATTATTGTATATTTTCCTGCATCCTATTTCTGCCATTTATCTTTATCTCTCTTTTTATCCTATACCTTTTCTTAAGTCTTTTGCTTCTGACCATTGCCTTCTCCAAATTGTTCTCCCCTCCTAAATGAAGGTAAAATCCTTTACCTTCATTTATCTACCCACCTCCAATTCCTTTAGAGAAAGATAGATGATTCTATACACAACTGAATTTGGATGTTATTCCTTCCTTGAGCCTATTCTGATGAAAGTAAGATTCAAGTGTTGCCTACCGCCCCACCTCATCTTCCCCTCCATTGTAATAACTCTTTTAAACTTCTTCATGTGCTAATATTCACCCCATTTTACCTTTACCTTCCCTCTGGTGTAAGTGCAAGCTTCCTTCTCATCCCTTAATATTTTTTATATCATTCTATCATATTCAACTTACTCCTGTGCCCTGTCTTTACCCTTCTTCCAATTCCATTCATAGTGATAAAGCTTTTAAGAGTTACAAGTACTATATTTCCCTACAGGGGCATAAACAGTTTAACCTAATGATGGGCAACCTTTTGAGCTTGGTGTCTCAAAATTCGCCAAAAAACTGAGCATAACTCGGGTGGTGTGTCACTTTGATTAAAAAAAAACATAATTTCACGATATTTATAGTTTAAATAACAAAAATGTATAATTTTAATATATAAATGTGTTTAATAAACTGAAATAGGTAAATTGATATAGGTAGAATTGTCATCTATAGTGCACAGAATGTCTACACTACACTACAGCAAATTTTTCATCCTCGGCATGCGGCCCCATACTTCTCTGTATGCAGCCACATGCAGCCGTGTGTCATTGAAAATGGCTATGCATGTCAGTGCTGACACATGTGTCATAGGTTTGCCATCACCAGTTTAACCTTATTGAATCCCTTATGTTTCCTTTTTTATGCATCTTTTCTGTCTTGTATTTGAGAATGTGTTCTTGGTTGTAATCCTAGCTCCATTGCCTACTATAATATCATATTGCAAGCCTTCTAATCCTTTAAGGTCAAAACTGCTAAATCCTGTGTGGTCCTGACTGTGGTTCCATGATATTTAAATTTTTTCTGGCTGCTTGCAGTGTTTTCTTCTTGGCTGAGGAGCCCTGGAATTTGGCTTTAATATTCCTGGAAATTGTTATTTTGGGATCTTTTGGGATTTGATGGATTTTTTTCAATCCCTATTTTACCCTCTTGTTCAAGAATATCAGGGCAGTTTCCCTTGATAATTTTTGGTAGCACGTTATTCTGGCTCTTTTTTTTTGATCATGACTTTCAGGTGTCCAATCATTTTTAAATTCTCTCCTTGATATATTTTCTATATCAGTTGTTTTTGGATGGATACGTTTCATTTTTTTCAATTTTTCATTCTTTTAATTTTGTTTTATTTCTTGATGTCTCATGGAGCTTCCAATTTTTGCTCAATTTCCATTTTAAGGCATTATTTTCTATCTCTTTTTCCTTTTGGCCAATTCTAATTGTTAAGAATTCTTCTTTGGTGAATTTTTGTGCTTTTTTTAAACCAAGCTGCTGACTTTTTCATGATTTTCTTGCATTATTCTCATTTCCTTTCCCAACTTTTTTCTACCTCTTATTTGATTTGTAAACTCTTTTTTAAGCTCCTGCAAGATTTCTTTTTGGGTATGACACCATTTCACTTTTTTTTTTTTGAGGCTTCTCATTTAGTTATTAACAGTGCTACCTTTTTCTGAGTTTATATTTTGACCTTCCCTGTCACCATAGTAACTTTCCATGATCATTGTTTGCCTGTTTTTCTAGTCTATTTCTTGACGTTTAATTTTATGCTAGTGTTCCTGGGGTGGAGGAGGCACTGACCCAAGCTTCTTGTACTGAGAGTGTAGGGTCTGGCTTTTGGGTGAAAGGAGTTTGAATTTTCATATATAATAAACTTGTGACTCAACAGCATTTTGGAGAAGCAGCTATAAGTTAACAGTCAAGATTGTCTCCCATGTTCCATTACTTCCTTATCAACTAAGCCGTTCTTATCAGATTATGTGGGGATGATAGATAGATCTCGACAATGCAGCCCTTTTCCATATTCTGCCTCAATGACCATATGCATTTACAAATGGAAAGAAAGGGGGCCACGTGTCTGAAGAAACTAAAGAGTGCTGCTGCACCCTTGCTGCCTATCCTTTTTGGGACAGGGAAGAGTCTACTTTCTTTAGTTACCTATTCAGGGCATGTGCCTCAGTTCATCACAACACTTGGTCTAAACCAAGAAAGCAGGGTTATTAGAGCTATGTCTGATGGTCCCCAGTATGTGTGTCTGCTAATGTGTTTCTCATTCCTCAGAGATATTCTGGAAAGAGTTTTTCCACGAGCTGTCCCAAGAGTTAGCCCACAGTTCTACTATTACATGACAAAACTCTCTAAAGTTCTAGGCACCAATAGGGATTGGTACACACATTCTCATGCATACCCAGGCCCATAGACATGTATGTATACACACGCAAAAGAGGGAAAAGGAATAAGTATTTAATTAGTACCTACTATGTGTCAGGTACTGTGTGCTAAGTGCTTTGCAAATATTCTCTTCTTTGTACTGAGAAATGGCCTCTGATAAATCAGGCTTAAAGTTTCTTGTGTTTTCCAAGACAAATCCTAGTCCAGTAGAGGATATTGGTGGCAGCAGATCCAAAAGCTTTCATCATTTTAAGAAATAACTTTTATGATTCCTTTTGTTTACATCAGTTGTGAAATATTGTTCTCCTTAACCAAATGAGACCCTTTTTCACAAAAAAACAAAACAAAACAAAACAAAAAAACCAGCCCAACATAATGACTACATCTGATAGGCAACATTTTGTAGCTACAGTCTCCTCATATACTCTTGCAAAAAATGGTGTTTCTCTAGGAACCAAATTGATTAGAAAAACTTTTGAGGGTTTTGTTTTTAATGATATCTTTGCATAAATTATTGAGTCAAAGAATATACTCTTTTCCTGGTTTGACTTTCTTCACCCGATATCAGTTCCTGTAAGTCCTCCCTCATTTTTTCTTAATTCACAATATTTGACATTTCTTTTGGTGTAATAATCTTCCATTACAGTCACACACTCTAATTTCTTCAACTGCTTTCCAGTTAATGAGCATCTTCATTTCTAGTTTTTTGCTCTCACAAAAAGGTGAAACTACGACCATTTTGGCATCTACAAGGTCCTTCTGACTTTGACCTCCATGACAGTAATTTTATGTAGTAGGAGTTCTGGATCAAAAGGCATGGACAATTAAGTGGGTCAATTCAGAGTTTTCCCAACAGTTCCTATTGTACTATAGCCTTGAATATTCCCTCCTTTTGGTGTGTGAAGTAAAACCTCGTAGTAGTTTTAGTTTTTATTTCTCTTAGTGACTTCAAGCAAACTTTCAAATAACTGTTGAAAGTTTGAAATCTTCTTTTGAAAACTGCCTATATCCTATATGTACATACACACACACACACACACACACACACACACACACACACACACACACACACACACACACATATATATATATATATATATAAAACATATGATACACACACACATAAATACACACCTTTATGCATATTCTTTCACAATTGGACTGTTTTTCCTTGCTTCCAACCCCTTTTGCACATCTAATTTTATATCTAAAGCAATTGCCTTATGGCTTTTCTTTATACTTCTGTGATCATTTGGACTTAGTAGTCTGTTCCTAGATATCCTAGATATGTATATTTTAACAGATAGGCATCACATGAGGCAGAGGGGAAGCAAGAACTTTACTATAACTGGAAACATTTTAGCATCATTTCCCCCGTTTTTTACCCTCTTCCTTTCACTCAACACTTCTTCTATTCCATTGCCAACTCAAAGTCATTGGTTGCTGGAGATAGTTGGCAGACAGAAAACATAAAATAGAATTGCTCTAACTCTGAAACAGCACAGGGTCAGACTGCATCTGACAAATTAGTCCCTTCACATTTCAAATAGAGAGGGGAAGCCACAGAATACGCACATGGAGTGAAATAGGATGGGGCCCTAGGTTGGCAGGCAGTACGACTGCTGCCACACATGGCAACTCTAGCAGAAAATGAGTAGGGTATGAACATAGGCAGGTGGAGAAGAGTGGCCACTGCTTGGGGACTGGCAGTGCTTTGAGAAACTGTGGAAGGAGCCTACAAGATAGTGAATACCAGACTAATCCAGATTCCAATTAATCAATTGATGAATAAAAATTTAAGTAATTAAATAATTATCTGGTAATTATTTAAGTAATAAAAATTTATCACAATCCAAGTGCTATGCTAAGTACTGGGGATTCCAAAAGAGGGAAAATGAGTTTCTGAAGAAATTCCAAAAGAGGGAAAATGAGTTTCTGAAGAAATTAATTGTCTAATGGGGGAGACAACATGCAAACAGATATATACAAAATAAACTATGTAGAAATAAATAGGAAATTGGCTATTGTTCTTATATTTGAAGAAGACCAAAATGACATCATTGGATATCATTCATAGATAAATTGGATTTAAGTGACGCAGAAGGGCACAAAGTCATCAGCCTCACTGTCTCTTCCAGAATCATCAAAGTCTAGGGGCAAGAAAAAAGTCAAGACAACTGGGGATGGCTACGGATGCAGTGGATGAGCTTGGCTTCTTTACATCTGACCAAGCTCTAAGTACTCTCTGGCATATGCTTTAGCCACCTTCATGGCTGCTGGAACAAATTGCTCTCGTCCTCTGTCCATTCTGCCAGGTGAAGTCTTTGCATGCCTGGGGTAGACACTCTCCTGACTCACTGATGGATTTGAGGACTGTTAGTTATCTTCAGTGGGGCTTAGTGATATTCCCAGGATGTGGTCACTGTGTATGCTATGAAAATAATAGAAGGAAGGCATATGAAGTAAAAGGGGTTAGGGAAGCACAGTAAAATATGGGATTTGAACTGGTACTTAAAGGAAGTCAGGGAGATCAGTAGTCAATGTGGAAAAAGCATTGTAGGCATGAGGGACAGCCAGAGGGAATGCCCAGGGCTGAGAGATGGTGTATCTTGTTCATGGAACAGTATCACTGGACTGAAGGATACATTTTGGGGAGTAACGTATAAGAAGACTAGAAAGGTAGGAGGGGGCTAGGTTATAAAAGGCCTTGAATGCCAAACAGATCACTTTGTTTTTGATGCTAGAGAAAATAAGGAGTCATTGGAGTTTGTTGAGTCACTGAGTTTATTAGAGGTGGGACATGACTGGATCTGGACTTTAGGAAATTCATATAAGTGACTGATTGGAGGGGGAAGAAAACATGAGGCAGGTAGATCCAGAAATAGGCTATTACAACAGTCTATTCATGAGGTGATTAGGGTTTATACAGAGGGGTGGCAATGTCAAAAGAAAAAAGGGAAGCTTTTGAAAGCTGTTACAAAGTGAAATCGATAGGCTTTGGCAGCAGACTATCATGACAAGGCAAGAATAACTCCTAAATTGTGAGCCTGAGGGTCTGGGAGGAGGGTTTTGCTCTCTATAGTAATAAAGAAAGTGAGGGGCTGTGGGGAAGTTTAGGAAGAGATGAATTTTGTTTTGAACATATTGAGTTTCAGATGTCTACTGGATATTCAGTTTGAGATGATGGAAAGGTAGTTGGAGATGCAAGACTGAAGATCAGCAGAGTCAGCAGGATGGGTAGATTTGAGAATCAGGACAGAGATGGTAATGAAATCAATTAGAGTTGATGAGATTACCAACTGAAGTAGTAGAGATGGAGAGTAGAAGAGCCCCCTAGACAGATTAAACAGAGACACTCATGGTTAGAGTGTGTGATCTGAAAGGCTGAGCTAGCAAAGGTGACAGAAGGAGCCATCAGATAGGCAGAAGAGCCCAGGGGGAGTGGTGACCCCAGAACCTACAGAAAAAAGATCAAGGAGTGATCAACACTGACAAAGGTTATCAAGAGGTCCAGGAGAATGAGGACAAAGAAAAGGCTATTGAATATAGCAACTTAGAGACCATTCATAACCTTGGAGATCAGTTTCAGGGGGAATGAAAAGTTGAAAACTGGTTTGTCAAGGGTTAAGAAGAGAGCCAAAAGAAAGTGAAGGTACATATTGCAGATGGCCCTTCCCAAGAATTTAGTTGTAAAGAGTCTGAAGAAATACAGGATGATAGTGGGGATGGGGATTGAGTGAGGTTTTTTAGAATGTGGGACACATGGGCTGAACAAAAGAGAATTATTAATTCTTTTTTTGGTAGCTTCAGAGAAAAGAAAAAACATGGACTCGGATCTTTCTAGACAGATGAGTACACAGTTTTGAGGTAAGAATGTTAGGAGTGACACCTTGACTACTTTGCTCTATATTTGTCTTCCAGCAGGCAGTTTAAAAGGAAAATAATTTCTCCAGAGACGTGAAGCAAAAGGAATTAAAGTCACACCTGAGGGGAGGAGTGCTACCACTTAAGTGTGGGAGCCAGCACCAAAGAGCTGTATAGTCCTCACTAGCTTAGCCTAAACCTGGTTAGAGAAGGCTAAAACCTGAGACAAACCTTCCTTGTCTGTGTTCCTTCAGGAGGCAAATGTTTGTCTGAAAGGTCTTTTAAAAAGATATTGCTGTGTTATAATTAATCAAGCCTTCTGAGCTTCCTTTTACTTTAGAGCAGTGGTTCCCAAACTTTTTTTGGCCTACTGCCCCCTTTCCAGAAAAAATATTACTTAGCCCCCTGGAAATTAATTTTTTAAAATTTTAATTGCAATTAATAGGAAAGATAAATGCACCTGTGGCCATCACCACCCTTCTGGATCGCTGCAGCACTCAACAGGGGGCAGTAGTGTCTACTTTGGGAATTACTGCTTTAGAGAGTTGCATTGGAGGCTTCTTTTATGCCTCCTTGCTCTTTAGCACTATGATGTTTATAATTTGCTATGTCAATGTAAGCATTCTATTTGGTTTCCTTTTAAAAGTTCCTGAGTCAAGAGAAACAAAGGGAGTAGGGGGAAATGGGCATAGTAGAGATGACCAGGAGAGAAAAGTAGCAATATTATCTAGGAAGAGAGTCCCTTAGAAGAAAATCACGAATTCCACAAATATAAATTTAACCTAAGATGAGCTATTTTTTCCCTCAACTTCATGATTTACTTTTATGACAAAATTGAGTTCCTTTATAATTATGGATATCTGTAGTTCAATTTCTATATTTATCTATATTTGGCCCTATATCCTTATAATTCACTCCAGTAATCTAAATTGGGCTTTAACATTGAGGGATTACTTTAATAACAGTTCTACTTTAACCCAATAATCACAATGTCTTTTTTTGAAGCCAAGAGATACAATGGCAGGATGTGATTTAAAATATAGATTTGCTTCCGTCACCAATGAAATGGTAAAATAAGAAAGTCAACCGTGCAGAGCTTACTTGCATCTGTTATTTATTTTTTTGGAAAGTGAACATTATAGTCAACCGAGTCCATCAAAAAGGCAGCATTCATATTTAATATTAATCTTTAAAAGCCTTATCTTCATTCACTAATTCCTTATTTTCTATTTTGATAATGATCAGTGAAGAACTGCAAGAAAAAAAGAAAACAGAGGGATGAATCAGTAAATAAGCATTGCTTATCAATTTATGAAGTGAAAAGGAAAAAGTTGGAAGGCTTCCTGCTTCAAAAGCACAGAATTTAAGTCTGTGTCCCTAATCTGCCTGGTTTAGCCAGGTACTGTAATTGCAGGCCCCAGGAAGTTTACTACTCCTGACCTCACAATTTTTTAAGTTATAAAAATGCAGGGAAAATGGGTGTTGTGCTCTGAGATGATGGATGAAAGAATCAAGTATCTGTTTCCCTAGATCAAAGTTTCAAGGTATGATGATGATAAAAAATTAGACATGCCAACCTCTCTATTATGTTCTATTAGTATATTTATTTTCTTGGTATTGTTGGCACTCATATATTTGCTAATTGGGCAAGTGAAATCTATTGACATGGTTGGGAGGTGAAAAAATAGGGTTATTTGTTGATAGGATTTATAATGTGTTATCTATGTGAGGGGCATAGAAGCCTTTAAAACACAGAAATTGGGAGTTGTGCTGTGTACCACGAACATTTTAAAAAATGGGATTTCTTTCTTAAAATGTTGAGAGTACAATAGGACTTCATTTTATATGAACCCAACACATGTGGATTCAAGTCTATGCAACACTCAACTGAAACAATAAAGGCAGAAAAATACATAAAATAATAAAATTTTCATTACTCACTAAGCTAAATTTGCAACATTTTCCCAAGCCTCATAGTGCCACTGCACTTTGCCCAACCATGATCATTCTTACTCTGATTTATGTATTACTATATTGTTTTGTGTCAAATATTAGCTCTCCACAGCAGCAGCAGTAGTAGCAGCAGAAACTGTGAACGAAATACCTCAAAGTCAGATACATATTCAAAAAAAAAACCAAAAAAAAAACCAAAACACTTCAAACCTACCCCTGGAAATAATAGGCCCTGGAGGTAAAGGTCACAGCTCTAAGTACTGGGTTCATTCTTCAGGTCTCTGACATGAAAGAGAAGATAGACCCAAGGCAAAGCCAGAAGCTAAGATAGAAATGATCAGCAAAAGCAGGACTCCTGGAGTGGGAAAATAATTAAACAAGAGCAAACAAAGCTCTTGACCCTGGAAAATTTTATGGAAAAACAGCAAAAAAGAGAATAGGAGAGAGTGAGAAAGAAGTAAACCCATGTAGACTCTCAAAAAAAACCCCAAAACCAACCAACCCAGAATAGACCAAATCAAAAAGGAGAATCAAAAGATCATGAATGAAAATCAATCTTTAAAGACTAGAATTGGGCAAGTAGAAGCTAATGATTTCACAAGACATTAAGAAATAATAAAACAAAAACAAATGAAATGAAAAAAATAGAAGGAAACATGAAATTTCTCATTGAAAAAAACAATGGACCTGGAAAATAGATCAAGGAGAGATAATTTGAGAATTATTGGACTACCTGAACACCATGACCCCCCCAAAAAAAATCCTAGGCATCATATTACAAGAGATTATCCAAGAAAACTGCCCTGATGTTCTTGAATAAGAGGGGAAAACAGACACTGAAAGAATCCACAGATCACCCACTACATTAAATCCCCAAATAATAACTCCCAAGAATGTTATAGCCAAGTTCAAGAGCTTCCAGGTCAAGAAGAAGCTACTATAAGCAGCCAGAAAGAAACAATTCAGATATCAGAGAGTCCCAGTCAGGATTACAAAGGACCTGTTAGCCTCCACAAGGCTTGGAATATGATATTCTAGAAGGTAAGATAACTGGGTCTATAATAAAGAATCACCTACCCATCAAAACTGACTATATACTTTTAGAGGAAAGTATAGGCATTTAATAAAATAGATTTCCAAGCAGTCTTGAAGAAAAGATCAGAATCAAAATTTGATGTCCAAATATAAAATTCAAGAGAACCATAAAAAGGTAAATAAGAGAAAAACTCTAAGGGCTTCAAAAGGTCAAATTCATTATATTCCTATATGGAAAACTGATATCTGTAACTCTTAAAAATCATTTTCATTATCATAGTAGATAGAAGAAATATACATAGGCAGAGGGTGTGGTAATAAGCTGTTTAAGATGATATGTAAAAAAATTAAATTGGGGGGAAAAAGAGGATTGTACTAAGAGAAATGTAAAGGAAGAGGTAAAATGGGGTAAATTAAACTACATAAAGAGCAGCATGGGTGGAGGGGTGGGGGAGAATATTATTACAAGAAAGTGAAGATAAGGGTGTGACAGGTAATACTTAAACTTCACTCTCAGTGGAATTGGTTCAATGAGAGAAGAGCCAGATTTATTGGGGGTATAGGATCTTATCTTACCCTATAGAGAAGTAGAAGGGGAATAAGGAAGAGGGGGTGTGGAGAGGGGAATAATACAAGGGAGAGGAAAAACTGGGGGGATTAAAAGGCACTGAAAAGAAGTAGGAGGGGAATAAGAAGTGAGGGGGTGGGAAGGGGAATAAAATAAGGCTGTGGGGAAGGGGGACTGATTAGAAGCAAAATACTGGTGCGGAGGGAAAGAGTGAGAGAAGAAAGGGCAGGATTAAAAGAGGAAATCAAAATGATGGGGAATACCCATATAGTAATCATATTTGTGAATGTGAATGGGATGAACTAACCCATAAAACAGAAGCAGATAGCAGAGTGGATTAAAATCCAAAATTCTACCATATGTTCTTGACAAGAAACAAACATGAGGCAGACACAGGGAAAAGGTTAAGAGGCTGAAGCAGAATTTATTGGGCATCAGCTGAAAAAAAAGAAGACAAGAGTAACAATCATGATCTGTGCTAAAGCAAAAATAGATCTGATTAAAAGAGATAAGGAGATGTGGAGTCAAGATAGCACCTTAGAAGCAGCAGAAGTCCAGTCCTCTGTGAAAACCCTTCCATAAAAAAAAAAAAAAAAAAAAAAGCGCTTCAAGGGGGACACAAAACCAAATACAACAGGACAGAGCTGTGGGACTCTCCTGTTCAATTCAACTTAAAAGGTATGTAGAGAAGGTTGAATTCTCAGGTTTAAGGAAAAGAAAGAAGGAAGGTCCCAGGATCCCTCCCCCACCTATTGTGCTGAGACTCAGGCAGTTTCAGAGATCTCAGGTGAGGGCTCCAGCCCATAGGGAGTGCCTTGCTAGTACAGTTACTTGAGACTCAGGGTTCTGACCACAGCTGGCAGGGAGGTAGCTGGAGAGGAGAGGCAGAGAGGAGGGCAGCCTGGTCTCAGGCTTCAGCCACTACTCCTCTATCTTGGGTCTTTGCCTCTAGAGGTTTTGACCTCAAGGCATATCTAGCCCTGCTGATCAGCTTGGCAGCTTAATCCAGTCTAGCCATAGTGCAGATAAGAAGCATTCAGAGAGCAGGGAAGCTCAATCTCCAACACCCCTCCCCCACCTACTTCCCTGAGATCCACAAAAATCCAGCTGCCTGGGACCCTAGGGCAAAGGCTGCAACTGTGAAAGAGTACATTGGTACCACCACGGGAAGCTCAGAGTTGACCTGGAGGTGCCAGGGAGGTGGCTAGCAGAAAGGAGTAGAGAGGAAGATGAGGGTAACTACCTTCAGTCTCCACACCTTCACCTTTAGCTTCTGCTAGCACCTGGGGAAGATCTGGCCTCAGGGCTCATTAATACATTAGGTCAGCTCTATCGGCCTAATCCAGTTAATCAGCAGAACAGAGAAGAAGCCGCTTCAGGGCTGAATAGCCCAAACCCACAGATCCAACAAATAGAGGAGCAAGAATACAGCTAATAATGGGGGAAAGAAGGAAAAAATATGAGTAAACAACAGAAAAAGAAAAAAGAAATTATAACCAATAGTTTCTATCCAGGTAATTAACAAAGAATAAACGGAACAGAGGAGGACCAAAGAACTCCAAGCAAAAACTTAGGCACTCCAGTGAACTGGATTCAGGCTTTGGAAGAACTCAAAACACAATTCAAAAAACAATTAAGAGAGGTTGAAGAAAATTGGGAAAAGAACTTAAAAAGCAAAATAGGTCATCTGGAAACAGAGGTACATGAACTAAAACAAGAAAACAGTGCCTAAAAAAACAGAATTGACAACCTTGAAAATGAGGCAAAGAAAGTGAAAGATGAGCTACAAAAAAAAAGACCAAAAAGAAAAGGATGATCAAAAAACCAGGGATGAAATTCAGTCTTTAAAAATTAGAATCCAACAACTAGAAGCAAGTAACTTCACAAGGCAGCAAGACTCTATAAAACAAAATCAAAAGAATGAAAAAATTTAGGAAAATATGAAACACCTCATATGTCTAACACAACAGATGTGGAAAAGAGATTGAGGAGAGACAATTTAAGAATTATTGGACTACCAGAAAATCATGACAAAAGAAAAAGCCTGGACATCATTTCATAGGAAATTATCCAAGAAAAATGCCCTGATATTCTTGAACAAGAGAGTAAATTAGAGATTGAAAGCATCCACACATCATCTCCTGTATTAAATCCTCAACTGACAATGCCCAGGAATGTTATAGCTAAGTTCAAGAACTTCCAGACCAAGGAAAAGATACTACAAACTGCTAAAAAGAAACCATTCAGATATCATGGAGCCACAGTTAGGATAACACAGGACCCGGCTGCATCCACACTGAAGGCCTGGAAGGCATGGAATATGACATTCTGGAAAGCAAGGGAACTGGGTCCACAACCAAGAATCAACTACCCAGCAAAACTGACTATTATTGCAGGGTAAAGTATGGTCATTTAATAAAATAGAAGACTTCCAAGCATTCTAAAAGAAAAGACATGACTTGAACAAAAAATTTGATGTCCAAACATGAGCTCAAGAGAATCACCAAAAGGTAATTAAGAAAGGGAAAAAAAAATTTTAAGGGACCCAATAAGTTCAAATGATTTGTATTTCTATTAGAAAAATATTGGTAACTCTTAAATATTGTTATTATCATTAGAAGGTATAGTGACAAACTATATAGGCTGACATGTCAAAAAAACAACTAGGGGTAAAAAAAGAGGATAATACTAAGAGAAATGGGAAAAGAGACAAAATGGGGTAAATTTATATTTCATGAAGAAGAACATGGGGGAGGGATGAAGAAGACCAATACAAAAGAAGGATAGAAAAGGTTGGCAACTAGTAATACTTAAATCTTATGCTCATAGGAATTGACTCAGAGAGGGAAGAACAATCAGAGCCATTGGGGCAGAGAATTGTATCGTGCTCTATAGTGAAGTAGAAGGATAATAAATGGGCTGGTGAAGAGGGGAGGAATACAAGGGAGGGAGAGGTTGGGGGGGTTGTTTAAAAGGCACTAAAGTAAGAGGGGAATAAATAAGAGGGGAGGGGTTGGGAAAGGGAGCAAAATTAGGGAAGGGAAAGGGGGGAGACTGACTAAAAGTGAAAAATTGGAGGGGAGGGTAAGTGGGAAAAGAGAGAAGGCAAAACCTAAGGAGGAAGTCAAAATGGAGGGAAATATACAGACAGTAATAATAACTGTGAATGAGAATGGGATGAACTCACCAATAAAAAGGAAGCAGGACAGCAGAATGGATTAAAAACCAGAATCCTACCATATGTTGTCTACAAGAAACATACCTGAAGCAAGTAGACATACATAGGGTAAAGGTAAGATGGTAGAGCAGAATTTACTGGGCTGTAACTGAGAAAAAGAAGGCAGGATGATATCTGACAAAGCTAAAGTAAAAATAGATCTGATTAAAACAGATAAGTAAGGTAATTACATCCTGATAAAAGGCAGTATAAAGAATGAAGAAGTATCATTACTCAACATGTATGCACCAAATGGTACAGTATTCAGATTTCTAAAGGAGAAACTAAAGTAGCTTAAGGAGGAAATAGATAGTAAAACCATACTAGTGGGGAACCTTAATCTTCCTCTATCAGAACTAGATAAATGGAACCAAAAAATAAATAATAAAGAAGTAAGGAAAATGAATGAAATGTTTGAAAAATTAGAGCTAATAGATATCTGGATAAAAATAAATAGGGATAAAAAGGAACATACCTTCTTTTCAGCAGCACGTCACATATACAAAGACTGACCACGTCCTCAGGCAGTGATGGGCAAACTTTTTAAAGAGGGGGCCAAAGCAAAGGAAATGCTCATCTGTCAGCCTGTTTCTATGGGAACTCTTTCAAAGTTTCATTGTATTGTATCCTACTCATTGTATTCATCAAATTAGGAAAAATGTCGCACAGCCAGATAGAACATTTCAGGGGGCTGCCTCTGGCCTGTGGGCAATAGTTTGCCCATCACTGTACTAGGGCATAAAAACATTGCAAACAAATGTAGGAAAGCAGAAATAATAAATGTAAAATTTTAAGATGATGCAATAATGCAAATAAGACAATAATAATGCAATAAAATCATAATCAGTAAGGGTTTGTTTTTTTTAATATACTTTCCTGAGCATGATTTATTTATTTTTATTTATTTATTTTTCTGATTTATAGACTCAATCAGATATATCTTAAGATTAAGGTAAACCTTGATTTAGAAGCTATTTCTTTTAGAGTCTGATGTGGTGATAATCCCCAAATCTGAAATATAGTAGTTGGTGGAATAATAAATCTGGGAATGGATTTATTTATAAACTTTTAAAACAAACAAACAATGGCACCAACAGAGCTTTGCAGTAGACAAATGAAAACTGTAACATTAAGAAATTCTATCAAGACAAGAGATTTGGTAGTACCTTGGGTAGGAGAGGTCCTATTGGGTCTCCTTTCTGATTGTGTTATCCATTACAAAGTCTACTTGTGTCTACGGAATATTCTGTTCTCTTCATGATTTGCATCCTGCTTATATCCACACACATCTTCAATCACCTCAGGAACTGGAGATTCCAAGGAGGTACTCCAGCATATGGGGAGATCATATTACTGACTCTCTATTTTCCATTTTTTTTTCTGTTTCTTTTAATGGCCTGTTTTCTTAGTCTTCCAAATTTCCTTACTTTTAGTGAGAATGAGCTGCTATTATTACTTCAAAAAGGCTGGATTCATCTTCAAGAGAAGATGAAAGGCAGATTTAAAATTAATTGGAAACTAAATAATCTAATTCTTGAAAACTGATGGGCCAAAGAACAAATAAAAGAAACAATTACTAATTGTATTGAAGAGAACGACAATGAGGAAACATATCAAAATCTATGGGATTCAGCCAAAGCAGTACTCAGAGGAAAATTTACATCCCTGAGTGCATATATCAACAAATCAGAGAGAGAAGAGGTGAATGAACTAGGCATGCAACTTAAAAAACTAGAAATGAAAAATCCCCAGATAAAAACAAAATTGGAAATCATAAAAATCAAAGGAGAAATTAAGAAAATTGAAAATAAAAAAACTATTGAACTAATAAAGAAGACTAAGAGATGGAACTTTGAAAAAGCAAATAAAATAGATAAACATACTGGTTAATCTAATTTAAAAAAGAAAGAAGAACATTAAATTAACAGTATCGAAGATGAAAAGGGCCATCTCACCTCTAATGAAGAGAAAATTAAGGTACTTATTAAGAACTATTTTGCCCAATTATATGACAACAAATCTGACAATCTAGGTGAAATGGATTAATATTCACAAAAATATAAATTGCCTAGATTAACAAAAGAGAAAACAGAATACTTAAACAATCCCATCCCAGAAAAAGAAATTGAACAAGACATCAAGGAACTCCTTAAGAAAAAATCCCCAGGGCCAGATGGATTGACAAGTGAATTCTATCAAACATATAAATAACAACTAATCTTAATACTATATAAACTATTTGACAAAATAAGTAAAGGAGTTTTACCAAATTCCTATTAGGACACAAATATGGTACTGATTCCAAAGTTAGGCAGACATAAAACAGAGAAAGAAAGCTACAGATCAATCTCTCTAAAGAATGTAGATGCAAAAATCTTAAATAGAATACTAGCCAAAAGATTCCAGCAAGTTATCACAAGGATTATTCACTATAATCAGGTGGGATTTATAACAGGAATGCAAGGATGGTATAATATTAGGAAAACCATCCATATAATTGACCAACAACCAAACCAACAGAAATCACATGATTTCTCAATAGATGCAGAAAAAATCTTTGATAAAATACAACACTCATTCCTATTGAAAACACTAGAAAAATATAGGAATAGATGGTCCTTTCCCCAAAATAATAAACAGCATATATCTAAAACCATCAGTAAGCATCATCTGCAACGGGGATAAATTAGAAGGCTTCCCAATAAGATCAGGAATGAAGTAAGGATGCTCATTATAACCTCTATTATTTAACACTGTACTAGAAATGTTAGAGGTAGCAATTAGAGAAGAAAAAGAAATTGAAAGGATTAAAGTAGGCAATGAGGAGACTAAACTATCACTCTTTGCAGATATGATGGTCTACTTAAACAATCCTAGACAATCAACTAAAAAGCTAGTGAAAATAATAAACAACTTTAGAAAAGTTGCAGGATACAAAATAAACCCTCATTAATCATCAGCATTTCTATACATTTCCAACACAACTCAGCAGCAAGAGTTAGAAAGAGAAATTCCATTTAAAATCACCCTAGACCAGTGATGGGCAAACTTTTTAAAGAGGGGGCCAAAGGAAAGGAAATGCTCATCTGTCAGTCTGTTTCTAAGGCAACTCTTTTGAAGTTTCATTGTATTGTATCCTACTTATTGTATTCCTCAGATTAGGAATAATGTTACGCAGCCAGATAGAATATTTCAGGGGGCCACATCTGGCCTAGGGTTGTAGTTTGCCCATCACTGCCCTAGACAATACAAAATATTTAGGAATCTATTTGCCCAAACACAGGAATTATATGAACACAACTATAATATGCTTTCCAAACAACTAAAACTAGATCTAAATAATTGGAAAAACATTCACTGCTTATGGGTAGGATGAACTAACATTAAAAAATGGCAATCCTACCCAAATTAATTTACTTAATCAGTGCCATTCCTATCAAACTACCAAGAAACTTTTTCATTGAATTGGAAAAAATTATAAAGAAGATCATTTGGAAGAACAAAAGATCAAGAATTTCAATGGAACTAGTGTAAAAAAAATGTGAAGGATCGGGGCCCAGTAGTACCAGATCTTAAACTGTTCTATAAAGCAGTGATCATCAAAACAATATGGTACTGGCTAAGAGACAGAAGGGAGGATCAATGGAATAGACTTGGGGTAAATGACCTCAGCAAGATAGTGTATGATAAACCCAAAGATAAACATAAATATAAAGAAGGAAATTATAAGTAAATTAGGTGAACATAGAATAGTATACCTATCAGATTTATGGGAAAGGAAAGAATTTAAGAGCAAGCAAGAGAGAATATTACAAAATGTAAATGAATAATTTTGATTACATTAAATTAAAAAGGGTTTATACAAATAAAACTAATGCAACCAAAATTATAAGGGAAATAACAAATTTGGGGAAAAAATCTTTATAATAAAAACCTCTGACAAAGGTCTAATTTCTCAAATTGATAAGGAACTAAATCAATTGTAGCCAAAAATCAAGCCATTCCCCAATTGATAAATGGGCAAGGGACATGAAAAAGCAGCTTTCAGATAAATTTTCAGATGAAGAAATCAAAACTATCAATAAGTATATGAAAAAGTGTTCTAAATCTCTCATAATTAAAGAAATGCAAATCAAAACAACTCTGAGGTACCACCTCATACCTAGTAGATTGGCCAATGTGACAGCAAAGGAAAGTAATAAATATTCAAGGGGGTGTGGCAAAATTGGGACACTAATGCATTGCTGGTGGGCTTGTGAATTGATCCAAACATTTTCAAGGGCAATTTGGAATTATGCCTAAAGGGATTTAAAAGACTTCCTGCCCTTTGATCCAGTCATACCACTACTGGGTTTGTACCCCAAAGATATAATAAGGAAAAATATGTGTATAAAAATTTTCATAGCCATTCTCTTTGTGGTGGCAAAAAAAAAAAACAAAAAGTGAGGGGGTATCCATTGATTAGGGAATGGCTGAACAAATTGTGGTATCTGATGTGATTAAATACTATTGTGCTAAAAGGAATAATAAACTGGAGGAATTACATTTGAACTGGAATGACTTCCAGGAATTGATGCAGAGTGAAAGGAGCAGAACCAGGAGAACATTGATACACTATGGCACAATCAAACATAATGGACTTCTCTACTGGCAAGAATGCAATGATCCAGGACAATTCTGAGGGGCTTTATGACAAAGAATGCTATCCACATCCAGAGAAAGAACTGTGGGAGTAGAAATGCAGAAGGAAAAGATATGATTGATCACATGGTTCTATAGGGATACGATTGGGGATCTTGACTTTAAATGATCATTCTATTGCAAATATCAATAATATGGAAATAGGTTTTGAACAAAGATACATGTAAAACCCAGTGGAATTGCTTGTCAACTCCAGGATAGGGGAAGGAGGAGGGAAGGGAAAGAACATGAATCATGTAACCATGGAAAAACACTCTAAATTAATTAATTAATTGTTGGGTTGGGTGTTTTTTTTTTTGTCCATATGTGTGGGGGGAAGAAGGGTGCCTTAATCAATATTATATGGATTGAGATAATAACTGTAAAGTACTCTGAGACTCTTAGATCAAAACCTATTATTTCAAGAAACTTTGGAGGTAGGAAACCACAACATGTACTAAGTAAGTTAGCCTAAGTTCATTTTGACTCTGAGAATTGGAGGTAAAGAATATGGAAAATAAACCTGAAGTTTGTTGAACAAAAAAAAAAAAGAAAAAGAAAAGAGATAAGGAAGGTAATTATATTCTGCTAAAAGGCAGCATAGACAATGAAGAAATATCAGTACTCAACATATATGCACCAAATGGTATAGAATCTAGATTTTTAAAGGGGAAACTATTGTAGCTTAAGGAGGAAATAAATTGTAAAATTTAACCTCAACCTTCCAATATCAGATCTAGATGAAGAGAACCAAAAAATAAATAAGGAATAAGAGAAATAAATGAAATTTTAGAAAAATTAGTTAATAGATATCTGGAGAAAAGTAAATAGGAATAAAAAGGAATATGCGTTCTTTTCAGCAACACATGGTACATATACAAAGACTGATGATGTATAAGGGCATAAAAACTTTACAAACAAATGCAGAAAAGCAGAAATAGTGAATACAACTTTTTCAGATCGTAATGTAATAAAATTATAATTAGCAAGGGTGCATAGAGAGGAAAATTAAAAATTAACTGGAAATTAAATAATCTAATTCTCTAAAACTGGTGTGTCAAAGAACAAATCATAGAAACAATTACTGATTCACTGAAGAAAATGACAATGAGAAGACAACAAACAAAAATGTATGGGATACAGCCAAAGCAGTACTCAGGGGAACATTTATATCTCTGAGTGCCTATATTAACAAAAAAGAGAAAGAGGAGACCAACAAACTGAGCATGCAACTAAAAAAAACTAGAAAAAGAACAAATTAAAAACCCTCAGTTAAAAACTAAATTAGAAATCCTAAAATCAGAGAAATTAACAAAATTGGAAGTAAAAGAACTATTGAACTAATAAATAAGACAATTGGTAGAAGAGAAAGAATGCTGGCTGTGAGAATGAAAAGGGCTTTGATTCAAGTTCTGGCTTTGACAAAGATTAGTTGTATGTGACCTTGGTGAAGACATCCATTCACCAAGATTAGTGATGTAGGATGCATCCTTGATCCCTTGCTTCCCATATTCCATCTGTTGCCAAGGCCTGTCAATTTCGACTTTGCAACAGCTCTTGACCGCTCCCTCTCCTATCTGCTGATACTGACTGCCACTACTCCATTACAGGTCCTTAACACCTCATGCCTGCTAGTTAATCTGTCTGCTTTAAGCCTCTTCCCATTTGTGAAAGGGAACTCTTTATTCTCTTTGTTTATTTTGAGTTAACACTTGATTTATACTAACTTAAGTACCCATACTTAGTACCTCACCAGACACTAAGTAAGAGTGTTTGAAAAACAACTCAACCAGTCAGGAAATTGTGAATCCTTTGATAAGAGTTTACACCTCTAGAGGATGAGAAGTAGATCCCACAAGACACTGCCCCCCCTGGGCAGTGCTAGACAATTTGAAAGCTGTGATTGGCCCCTGTGAAGAGGAGAAGGGACAAGAAATCACTATAAAAGCCCTGAATTTCTGGGGTTAGAGGGCTGTTTCAGGAGTCGTCCTCTATAGGTCGTAATCTTCAGCTGGAATTGCCTTGGAGGGAACTTGGATGAGTGAATAGCTGGTTTTCTTTTCCTAGCTTCTGGAGAAAGATTAATTCTCATCAAGGATTAACAAGTCATGCTGGGCTGAGTTGAGTACCTGAGCAATATTTAGTGTGATAGGCTAAATATCATCACTACCCTCTTTTTGATTTCTCAACTTTCACCCTCTCTATCTATCTTGTAAATAAAAACTACTGAAAGTCATTTTGACTTGAGCTATAATATTTTAAATTGGTGACCACCATACTATTTATAATTTTTATATATTTTAGTAAAATCCTTAATTTTAATTCCTTATACATTCCTGTTCTTACTGCGGTCTTCCTAAAGCACAGCTCTGACTATGATATCCCACTACTCAAAAACTCCAGTAGCTCCCTTTCACCTCCAGGAACAAATATGAAATCTTTTGTTTGGCATCCAAACTCCTTCATATCTTGCCCCTTCTCTTTTTGACTTCTCTCATCTCACACCACTTTCCCCTCCAACACATCCTCTGTGTTGATTCTCTGTACTTTCATTGGCAGTCTCTCAAGCATGGAATGCTATGTCTCCTCATCTCTGCCTCTTGTCCTTCAGATCCCAGATAGAATTCCACCTCCACCAGGAACCCTTTCCCAACTTCTCTGTATTCCAGTGACTTCTGTCTGTTTAATATTTCCAGTTTATCCTGTATACAATTTGTTTGTACAAAGTTGCTTGCTTGTCGTCTCCCCCATTAGACTGTAAGCAAGTATACCCAGTGCTTTGCATTGTATCTGGCACATAATAAGAGCTTAATAAATGTTTCTTGCCTGACTTTGAGTCTTTTCATTTATAATATGAAAGATGTGATGATTTCTAATTGCTTTAGGCTTTATCATCAATTTATCATATCTCACTATTTTGTCTGCTTTCAATAATCACAGGACAACTTGGAAATTTATGAAGATTCACTCATATTGACTATTCCAGGTGAGTCGCTACTGCTTTCTAAAAATGCTAGTTTTAGAATTCATATATCACATCACATATCACATATCATATAGAATTTCTACATTTGAATTCATATAGAGTCCACAGTCCCCAAACATCAAGAAGTATATTTGTAATATATAAAGCAAAAGACATTGTGTTTTACTTCTTTTTTATTTCAACCCATTGCAAGGTCAAAAGTTTCACGGAAAAATAGAAACCTACAAAGGCTGAATTTTCTTGTTGCACTCATAAAGGGGCATTCAAGAGAAAGGACCAAGCTTCTCTACTTCAGCAATATCATTCATTGTCTTTATTCTGAAAGGGCTGTAGAGATTTTGGAGAAGATAAAAAGACGAGCATTCAATTTGTCTACATGTATTTGTGACATTCCAAGCAAAATGCTACATTTTTCAGAACTGTTGCAAACCTCATTTTGCAGCATCTAATTAATAAGGACACAATGAACAACAATATCTGTAGTCCTTGCTATGGATGAGGTGTTGGTTGTCCTCTGCAGTGAATACTTTGGGGTTAAATGTGAACTTTTTTCTAAATATACCAAATTGAGATTTAGCCTGTGTCTCAAAGAATGAAATGCAACCCCTTTAATAAAGCTTGTGCATTTTAGAGCACTATTCTTTAGTTTCAAACCATTTTTAAGGGGAAAAAACTCAAGTATACACTTCAAAAAACATTCAGTAACTGATCAGCAACACTCTGAAGGTTATAACTTCCACTGGAAGCCATGACATTTCCATTTTTGATGGCTATCACTTCTTTTGTCATTTTTAACTATTTAAAATATATTGTGACATATATAGAAAATTAAACTTTTGCTTATTCATTCAAGCTATGAGACAACACATATTGTCTTATAAATCAGTTTTAGATTAAAAACCAGTTAAAATATTGCCAACTAAGGTATTTTTTCAGTAGTTGGGAAATGAGTATGAAAATCATATAATACAAGGTGTAAGAAATATAGTTTGTTGATTATAAACAGCCCCTTTCTTCCAGAGTAATAATGTCCTACAAGAGAAAGTTAGCAATCTCCTGCATAGTCATAGGAAACACTTCTGTTGTTTACTGACAAGGTTTTTTTCTTTTTAAATATGATTTGGACTTAAAAAAAACAGGCAACATTGACATGGTAACATAATCAGAGGAGACAGTTATTTTAAAAAAGTAATTTTAAATAGTGAATGATATACATAAATAAACACCATGCTTACTTCCCAAAGCTACTCTCATCTACAACTTTGGGGGGGGGGGGGAATGAAGTACCTGTGGAAACAGGAAACTCATTTAATATAACTGTTAAAAGACAGAATAGTGGCTAATGGCCAAAGCATGGAAGAATAAATAGCAAATTTATGAAACAGGGGTCTGTTTCTAGCTCTACTCTGAAGGATAGTATACTTTATGTTAAGCAGATCCTATGCCTTGATTACATATGTCAACACAGGAAAGAATCAGCTGAGCCTGGGTTACTGCTATCAAATATGGAACATAGAAATTTAAATACATTTTAATTTACTGACAGGCATTTTACTGACAGCTGGACATCTTTCTTAAAAGAAATAAATGATTAATATTGACAACAAAAGTGTAAACAGGAGTATAAGTAATTTTCTAATTGTTAGCCAACATTCATTCTTTACCTGTGACATACCTACCACTCAAAAAACAAGAACATGTAAAAACAAATCCTTTCTACATATCAGCTTTTCTAAATCCAAAAGAAAAAGAAACAAAAATCAACAGATTGTCTATTTAAATATTAGTTATCGTTCATTAACATTCCAATTAAAATCATAGAAAAGGATTTTCATAATTATCAAAATTAAGAAAATAATTAAATGATCTATAGATTCTGTCATAACAGCACATCCTTAATTAAAATGGTGGCTTCACTGTACATAATATGGAGATTAATCCCAATTTTAGTCAAAATAAAATCTGCTCTTAAATTGGTGCTTGCAGTGAAACCATAGCTAACACAATATTAACTTGAACCCTATGAAAAGCTTTAGTACTCTAGATAACTCAAACCAGTTGTAGAACAATGAATAATTTTACTGAGTTAGCACAGAGATTTTAGATTGTTTTTGTCTTACAATTTTACAAGGGTTCTACTCTGTCTAGTGTCCCTGTCATCCTGTGGTGGTATGTTAGATGATGCATTTAGTTGGACACTATGATGGAAATGATTCCCTAGTGGCCTGAAACTGTGCCCACATGCCAAAAAATGACACCTGCAATAGAAAGAATCTGGCACAAAGTGTTTCTTTTTATGAAAATACTGATTTCTAGGGTTCATAATCAGTGTAAAATCACTTTTATTTACTATGGCTTGTGGAAGTCAACAATTATATTACATCGGTTAAAGAAAGTGGCCACTCCTTGGGGGAGATCTGCATATTTTGATATTTGTTCAACTGTCATCTTCTAAGAAAAAAAATAGTAAGAATTTAATATTCAGAAAAAACAAATCCAATTTGGCCATTCTATCTTAAAAAAAATTTTTTTCCAGAAAGGGCCCCAAACCTAAGAAGATCCATTGTTTTAAAAATACTTAATTTTGAAAAATAAAAAATAAAAGACTCATCTGGTAACAACTAACATCTGTTCTTATGTTCTGAAGAATCCGAATGGAAAATACACACTCACTCATGTGCACACATACACACTCACATAGACACAAAGAAAGGTGAAAGTTAAAACAATTCCCAAGAGATCATATCATATACCCCAAATCTGTAATTCCCGTTACACCTGCTGAATATATCAGAGAGTTTACTTAAAATACTAAAAGAGGTGTTTAAGAGGCATTAGACATATTGGGTGTCCAGCCCATCTGATAAGCACGTTCTAGGGTCCTCTTGCAGTCTTGCAGGACAGTACTGAAGGTTATGTGTGGATACTGGTGCACAAGCTGTTCCACAGTTACTTCATTCACCTAAAACCAACAAAGAAAATGCAGGACTCATCAGAAGCAATGAAATAGACTAAACCTGGGAACTTTAATGTAACAAACAAACAACTTAACTTTAAAAACACTATATTCTAGAAGAATCGAGGATTCCAGAGTCCCAGAGATCTAGTCCTGCCCTTAAATGAATTCCCACTCAAACACCCCAAACAAATGTTATCTATACTCTTCTTAATACCAAAAAAAGGGATTCATTCCATTTGGAGACAACTGTTGGGAACATTCTCCTCCAAACTTACCTAATTTTGCTTCTTAGAAGATGACAGTTGAACAAATATCAAATTTAATGAGTGTATATATAATAAAAATTTAGTGACTGTGATGAGTTACAGATAAGCTGGTTTTCAACATAAAAATATACAGGGTAATCAGATGTCAATTCTAAAATATTGTCATTTTCTCTTTATATAAGATAAAAATATGTGCAATGGCATGGAGGATTCTTGATATGAGCTTTTTGGAAATTTCTATTTATAGCTTTTAAATATATTGATATTATAAAATTCATGCCCTTTATAAAAAAGATTGAAATTCAAGGAATCAATAATCAAAACATACAAGGCAAGTTAAAGCTGCAGGTCAAGGATATCCCCATGGACCTTAGCCATCTTGATTAGACAAGGCAACCAGACAAACCTAATTAAAACTAACACCTTTACAATTGCAGTGCTGTGAGGGGTTTAATTTGTCAATTATTTTAAAGGTAATTGCCATTCATATCACAGAGGGTGACAGCTTTCTTTTTCCCTTTAGATAAATAAAATGATTACCTTAAGGATTACGACTTTAGTTTGAAATGTTTATTGAACACTGGATTATTTTCAAATGCATCAATATTTCTATTTCAATATTTAACAAGCTAGTCTTAAAGAAATGGCTAGTGATATGTAGTACATTTCTGCAGTTTTTATGTCATGAATCAAATGGGAAGAAAAACCAGGCATGACTAATGAGAAAAGGACATTAAAATAAAGCCCCAACTTGATAGACTAACTGAAAACTTGCTAATATGTTTGAAGGATAATGAACTTTAGGAGTCAGATTTCTTTTACCGCCTAAAATGCCAAGATGTCTGTGAGCTGCTTTCTTCTCTGTTGATGTCCTGATAGGAATTCAGAAATTTCATTTTTGCAGATATTTTTCACCATTAGTTTGATTATAGAAATACACATGTAAGGATATTCAATCTTTCCCAGAATATTTGACCACACAAAATTGACTTGCATTTTGCATTTGAAGCTAATTTGACTTGAAAACAAGTAGGTAATGTATTTGATTGTTGCTATTCTAATAAATAAAGGATATGCTGCTTTTGAAAATAAATCTTTATTCATGTAAAAATAAAACCTACCATACTATTAACTTTTTAGATTAAACAGAAATATGCAAGTAGATATAAAATATATATTAATATTCAATTTTTTAAAAAACTCACCTTATGGAGCTTCTTAAATATTGCTTCATTCAACAGATCTCTTAGTAAACACCATTGTCTAAGAGCTCAATTCCCTCCCCTCTATTCCCTGCAAAGTAAAGATTCAGTACTAACATTTGTGGTTTTTAATGAAAAACATACAATACCAGATCCCCAATGACCCATTTTTAAAAAAGACATTTGGGATTTGGTGGGGTGTGTTTTTCATTAAAGGACATTAGCAGAATGTTAGAGCTGGAAAGGGCATAGAATTCATCTGTCCAGCTCTCATTTCATAGAAAAGGAAGCTCAGACTCAGACGTGGTAAGAGGTTTGCCTATTGTCACAGAGCTAAATAGTGTCAGAGATGGGACTAAATTAATTTATACTAAAGTTAATGGTCTTCCTGAAATAGTCTGCTACATAACTTTAGGATATGTATAAATATATATAATTTCCAAATATACATAGTCCACATATGTATGTGATTTCCACGTGTGTGTACACACACACACACACACACACACACACACACACAGTTACACCTTCCAAATCAAGACTTTCCCCATTGAGGTTTCAATGGCCTATGGTACCTTTTAGCAAAATGTAGTTTCTCTGATAATCACTTTAATTGGTTCTATTTTTACTTTTGCTTTGTCTGAGATCGTGATTGCTACCCTTGAATTTTTTTACTTCAGCAGAAACATAATAGATTCTTTTAAGTCCTTATTTTAACTCTGTGTCTTTCTGTTTCAAGAGTGTCTCTTATGAACAACATATTGTTGGATTCTATTTCTAATTCATTTTATTATCCTTGCCCATTTTATAGATGAGTTCATCCTATTCCCGATTATGACTACTAACTTGATATTTCTCTCTATCTTATTTTTGTCTTTTATCCCTTTTTTACCCCATTCCCTCCTCTACAATCTGTTTTGCTTCTGACTATTGTTTCCATTAAATCTACTCTTCCTCTTTTCACCAGCTCCCCACTTAGCTCCTTCCTTTCCTATGAAATTCGTTGTTGGCTAAGATGAATTTCTATAACCAAATCTGTTTATATATTTTTTCTTCCCCCTCTGACCCAGTTAAGATGAGAGTGAGGTTCCAACATTGCCTGTTCCCTCCCTGTTTTCTCCTTTGTTGGAAAAAATCTTCCTTGCATATATTTTTAATGTGAGATAATTTCCCCTATTTGACGTTCCCTTTCTCTTACTTCCAATGCATCCCTTTTCTCTCCCTTCCAATCTTCTTTAGAGATCATCAACATAATAAAATCAATCATTCCCTCTCTCTAAGACTCTAACCCCTCCAATGATGAAAAAAAATTTAGGGGTTAAATATATTATTTTCCTATAAAGGAATCTCAACTTCATTAAAGGCCTTTTGATTGCTCATTACGTTTACCTTTTTATGTTTCTCTTGAGTCTTATATTTGAATATGAGACTTTCTATTCAACTATGGTCTTTTCAGCAGGAATGCATGCAAGTGCTCTCTTTTATTAAAGATACACCCTCCCCACAGGATCCTATAGTTTTAATGGGATTATTTGTGGCTTTAATGCTGGGTCTTCTATATTTTTGTTCCAAGACCTCTAGTCCTTTATAGTGGTAGCTGCTAAATCTTTTGTGATCCCGTGTCTCAATATTTGAATGGTTTCTTTCTGGCTGCTTGAAGCATTTTCTTTTTTTAAAATTTTTCTTCTGAATATTTTCCCATAGTTACATATTTCATGTTCTTTCCCTCTCCCTCAAATACTCCTAACCCCCTTAGCAGATGCACAATTCCACTGGGTTTTACATGTATCGTTGATCAAGACCTAATTCCATATTATTGATAGTTGGACTAGAGTTAGTGTCTACATCCCCAATAATATCCCATCAGCCCATATATTCAAGCAGTTGTTTTTCTTCTGTGTTTCTACTCCCACAGTTCTTCCTCTGAATGTGGCTAGTTTTCTTTCTCATAAGTCCCTCAGCCTTGCTCTTGATCCTTGCATTGCTGCTAATAGAGAAGTCCGTTATGTTTGATTGTATCACAGTGTATCAGTTTCTGTGTACAATGTTCTCCTGGATCTGCTCCTTTCACTCTGCATCAATTCCTGGAGGTCATTTCAGTTCACATGGAATTCCTCCAGTTCTTTATTCTTTGAGCAAAATAGTATTCCATCACCAGCATACACCACAATTTGTTCAACCATTCCCCAATCGAAGGACATTCTCTCATTTTCCAATTTTTTGCCACCATAAAGAGCACGGCTATAAATATTTTTGTACAAGTCTTTTTCCTTATTATCTCTTTGGGGTATAATCCAAGCAGTGCTATGGCTGGATCAAAAGGCAGATAGTCTTTCAAAGCCCTTTTAGTATAGTTCCATATTGCCATCCAGAATGGTTGGATCAGTTGACAACTTGACCAGCAATGCATTAATGTCCCAATTTTGCCACATCCCCTCCAACATTCATCACTCTTCCCTGTTGTCATTTTAGCCAATCCTACTAGGTGTCAGGTTCGATACCTCAGGTGTTTTGATTTGCATTTCTCTAATTATTAGAGATTTAGAACACTTTCGCATGTCCTTATTGATACTTTTGATTTCTTTATCTGAAAATTGCATATTCATGTCTCTTATTGATTGGGGAATGGTTTGATTTTTTAAACAATTGGTTTAACTCCTTGTATATTTGAGTAATTAGACCCCTGTCAGAGTTTTTTGTTATAAAGATTTTTTCCCAATTTGTTGTTTCCCTTCTGATTTTGACTACACTGTTTTTGTTTATACAAAAGCTTTTTAATTTAATCAAAATTATTTATTTTACATTTAGTGATTTTTTCTAACTCTTGCTTGATTTTAAAATCTTTCCTTTCCCATAGATCTGACAAGTACGCTACTCTGTGCTCACCTAATTTACTTATAGTTTCCTTCTTTATATTCAAGTCATTGATCCATTCTGAGTTTATCTTCGTATAGGGTATGAGATGTTGATCTATACCCAATCTCTCCCAGATTGTTTTCCAATTTTCCCAGCTGTTTTTGTCAAATAGTGGGTTTTTGTCCCCAAAGCTGGATTCTTTGGGTTTATCGAAGACTGTCTTGCTGAGCTTGCTTACCCCTAGTCTATTCCACTGATCCTCCCTTTTGTCTCTTCGCCAGTACCATATTGTTTTGATGACTACTGCTTTATACTACAGTTTAAAATCTGGTACTGCTAGGCCACCGTCCTTCATATTTTTTTCATTGTCTCCCTTGATATTCTTGGTCTTTTGTTCTTCCAAATGAACTTTGTTATAGGTTTTTCTAACTCAGTAAAAAAAGTTTTTTGGTAGTTTGATAGGTATAGCACTAAATGGGTAAATTAATTTGGGTAGGATGGTCATTTTTATTATGTTAGCTCATCCTACCCATGAGCACTCAATTTTTTCCAGTTGTTTACATCTAGTTTTAATTGTGTGGAAAGGGTTTTGTAGTTGTGTTCGTATAATTTCTGTGTTTGTTGTGGCAGATAGATTCCTAAATGTTTTATATTGTCTAGAGTGATTTTAAATGGAATTTCCCTTTCTAACTCTTGCTGCTGTAATGTGTTGGAAATATATTGTAGTGCAAATAGGGTGCATGTCAGTCCTGCAAAGACTTACTGCAGAGTCTCTGACAGTAGAAAAAAAAGGGTTTAGAATCTTGAGGAGAGTAGAAGGGTCAATCTGAGCTCTGTCTTTAGATTGAAAACCTGGCAGCTTTTCTCTTGAAATTTGTTAGTTTAATTATTTTCCTTTGAGTCTCCCTAAACTTCCCTTATTCCCCATTATCATGTCCCCTTTCTAAATTTCTGTGAGTTTTGAAAGGAGGGTAGATCTGAGGGTTAGTTTTCAAACTTGATAGTTTAGTTTCCCGTAGTCAAATAGGACTTACCCTTGTTACAAATTATCTCTTTAATTATTGTATCCAACTTTCCTAAACCTATAGGCTACAAAACCTCAGGCTGATTTAGGCAGGTTCCTATCTCAGTCTCACACTCCTGTCTCCCTCCCCCACCTGAAGCTTTCTCTAGGTGGCTGTTAGAGTAACCTTGTATCCTCTATCCCTTCCAATCAACCCTAAAATTCAATAAACCCTGTTTTGTCACTTAATCAAAGCCTTTAACTACTTCATTAGTTGATTGATAAGAGAGGGAGAAGGGAGAAAGGAAATAACATTCTCTCTGGGTCCTGAGGGATTGAAGGTGTCCATTTTGAAGGAAGTGAGATCTCAATACTTCCTCTGAATCTTCCTTAGTGAACCTGAGAAACTGACTAGAAAGCTCTCTAGTCAGTTTCAAGCCATTCTTGGCTGGCCCCAACCTTTGTCTGTAAAAGTGCCCTTCCTATCTGAAGGGCTCAGTCTGATCCCTTTAGTGTCTCTGTCTCAAACCTGTGTCCCAGTCTGTGTTTCCCAGGCAGTAGCTATTTGCCCAAAATATCTCATCCTATCCCTTACAACTCCTTATACTTCTGTGTTTATATTCCCTAGTCATTCCCTTACCTCTGCTACCATCTCAATCTAGTACCTTCACCATTGTACCTTCCTTATCCACTTTACTGCCTTAGGGATCCACAAAACCCTATCCACTGTGCCTTATTCCCCATTCACACTACCTTTAGTCCTTTACCTGCCTTATCCACTATTATAACCCCACCTCTGCCTTAATTTCCAGCCCTTGGTCTCATGTCACCTTATTGCCCTATTCCCTTATAACATCTAAAACTTATTCCCTTATTACATCTGGCGAGCACAGTTAACAAAAAACCTACGAATCTCCTAAAACAAAAATGAATCTGGCAAGAATAACATTTATTTTAGGCACTGTCTCCATAATGGCTTGTTTGCTTATACAAGGTCTATGCAACTTTTGGTTTGTAAAGGTCCCAAATCTAGTGCAACAAATGCTAGAAATATATGATTATTATAAATGGTTTGCCTTTACACTAGCCGAATGCATATGTTTCATCCCCACGGCTATTGCAATTATCCTATCTCTCTGGCAAATCCTTATAATCTCTAAGGCAGTTCTGACTCACCAGTGTAATTACTTTAAGACATCTCCAGCAAAAACTGATACTGAATCCACGGAACTAGTAGAGAATATCAAGCTACTGTTCCAAGTGTTAAAACAAATTAGGGAGGGAAAAGAATCTCCAACTGGAGATTGTGGAATCGAAATTTTTAGGACACAATAACACCGCAAAAGATCAATCAATCCAAAACGCTGTAGTGTCTGTATTACTGATTGTGGACAGGATCATTGTTCAACCAGGAGAGTGCATGTAAAGACATACAAGGCATTCACTCCAAGTGATATGGAAGTTCTAAAAAGGCGATTCCCCAAGTTCTATGGAAAACCTTTCAAGAGCCTCAAAGAGTTAAAAAAGGTGCTCACTTTTTTCAACCCTAGTTTTGATGATGTTGAATTTCTTTTGGGGGAATTTTACTCTCCCTCAGAAAAGGAAAAATTCCTCAATGAAACTAGGACGAATCCCTATTTGGAATCGTGGCCACAGGTTCACCAAGACCTAGATTTTACACAACATGCCAATATGAGATATTTAATGAGGTGCAGAGCAGATTTGATTGAAGCCATGAGATTACACACTAAAAGATCAAATGCATGGCAAAAATTCGAAAAACTGAAACAAGGGGAAGACACAGAGTTGTCCACAGTGGGAATCACTACCACTGGAGGATGTAAGGCAACATGCAGCTTACATTCATGATTCAAAACAAAAAGAGGCAAGATTGGCTAGACAGTCTGAAACTGATAAGGATGAAGTCATAGCTGATTTGAAATGACAATTAAAACAGGCAAATCTGGAGAAAGAAATAGAGGAAGTGAAACATTTTGCTCTCCAAACAAGTAGGAGCCAATATCAGTATAGGCAACCTACTAGCAACAACCAAAGAACAAAATCGTCCCCACGTTGTTATCTATGTGGATGGATTGGGCATGTCCTTTGATTTTGTAGATTTAGGCAGCAAATAGATTTTTCTAGAAACAATAATCAAAATCAGAGAGACAGAGACAACAGAAAGATCTTCTATAATTCTAAATGGTCTAAGAACAACAATGAATCAAAAAGAAATGATGATAACAAACATGATGGTGCGTGTTGTAACCATGCATGTAAAAAATATACACTGTGCCTTATTCCCCATTCACATTACCTTTAGTCCTTTACCTGCCTTATCCACTATTATAGCTCTGCCTTAATTTCCTTATTACCTCCAGCAGTTGGTCTCATATCACCTTATTGCCCTATTCCCTTATAACAACTAAAACTTATTCCCTTATTACGATTATAGAAATGTTGATGATTTATGTGCATTTATTTTGTATCCTGCAACTTTGCTAAAGTTGTTATTTCCACTACTTTTTAGTTGATTCTCTAGGATTTTTTAAGTAGACCATCATATCATCTGCAAAAAGTGATATCTTGGTCTCCTCATTGCCTATTTTAATACCTTTAATTTCTTTTTCTTCTCTAATTTTTACTGTTAGTATTTTTGGTTCAGTGTTAAATAATAGAGATGACAATGGGCATACTTGTTTCACACCTGATCTTACTGGGAAGGCTTCTATAATTTATCCCCATTGCAGATGACGTTTGTTGATAGTTTATTATTTAATTATTTTGGTTATTATTATCTTTGATGATATTTTAGATATATACCATTTATTATTTTTAGGAAAGGCCCTTCTATTCCTAAACTTTCTAGTGTTTTCAGTAGAAATTGTTGTATTTTGTCAAAGGCTTTTTCAGCATCTATTGAGATAATCATGTGGTTTTTGTTGGTCTGCTTGTTGATATGGTCAATTATGTGAATGGTTTTCCTAATGTTGAACCATCCTTGCATTCCTGGTATAAATCCCACTTGATCATAATGAATAACCCTCATGATAACTTGCTAGAGTCTTTTTGCTAGTATTTAAGATTTTTGCATCTATGTTCATTAGGGAGATTGATCTGTAATTTCCTTTCTGTTTTAGATCTACCTGGCTTTGGGATCAGTACCATATTTGTGTCATAGAAGCACTTTGGTAGAACCCCTTCTTTGCTTATTGTGTCAAATACTTTGTATAGTATTGGAATTAGTTGTTCTTTGAAGGACTGATAGAATTCACTTGTGAATCCAATCTGGTCCTGGGGATTTTTTCTTAGGGACTTCTTTGATGGCTTGTTCAATTTCTTTTTCTGATATGGGATTATTTAAAGGATTATTACCTTCTACTGTTAATCTAGGCAATTTATATTTTTGTAAATATTTATCCATATCACCAAGATTGCTATATTTATTGTCATATAATTGGGCAAAATAGTTTTTAATGATTGCCTTGATTTCCTCTTCATTAGAGGTGAGGTCTCACTTTTCATCTTTGACAATGATAATTGGTTTTCTTCTTTTCTTTTTTTAATTAGATTGGCCAATGCTTTGCCAATTTTATTTATTTTTTCAAAGGACTAGCTTCTAGTCATTCCATAGTTCATTTATTTTCAATTTTATTGATTTCTCCTTTGATTTTTATAATCTCTAATTTAGTTTTTACCTGGGGATTTTTAATTTGTTCCCTTTCTAGTTTTTTAATTTGCATGCCCAGTTCATTGATCTTTGCCCTCTCTAATTTGTTATTATATGCACTAAAGGATATAAATTTCCCTCTGAGTACTGTTTTAGCTGCATCCCACAGGATGTCTCATCACTGTCATTCTCTTCAATGAAATTATTGTTTCTATGATTTGTTCTTTAACAATCTGATTCTGGAGAATCATATTATTTAATTTCCAATTAGCTTTTTATTTGCCTGTCCATGTGCCCTTACTGGTTATTATTTTTATTGCATTATGATCTGGAAAAGTTACATTTATTATTTCTGCTCTTTTGCATTTGTTTGCCATGTTTCTATGCCCTAGTACATGGTCAATCTTTGAGAATGTACCATGTGCAGCTGAAAAGAAGGTGTATTCCTTTTTGTCCCTATTTATTTTTCTCCACATATCTATTAAATCTAACTTTTCTAGGATTTCATTCACCTCTCATCTCTTTCTTATTTATTTTTGGGTTTGATTTATCTAGATATGATAGACAGATAGAAGAATATTTAGATCTCCCACTAGTATAGTTTTACTTCCTATTTCCTCCTTGAGCTCTGTCAGTTTCTCCTTTAGAAATCTGAATGCTATACCATTTGGTGCATACATGCTGAGTACTGTTACTTCCTCATTATCTATAATGCCTTTTAAGAGGATGTAATTACCTTCCCTATCTCTTTTAATCAGATCTATTTTTACTTTGGCTTTATCAGAAATTATGATTGCCACTCCTGCCTTCTTTTTCTCAGTTGAAGATTTTGCTCTAGCCATTTACCTTAACCCTGTGTATGTCCACCTGCGTCATGTGTGTTTCTTGTAGACAACATATGGTAGGATTTTGTTTTCTAATCCACTTTGCTATTTGCTTCTGTTTTATGAGCAAGTTCATCCCATTCACATTCAGGGTTATAATTATCAGCTGTGTATTCCATAACATTTTTGTATCTTCTCCTAGTTCAACTCCTTCTTCTTATGCTATTTCCTTTTAAACCAGTGGTTTGTTTTAAATCAGTCCCCCTTCTCCCCTCCTCCCTTGGTTTACTTCCTTTTCCACCTCCTCCCTTTTTGTTCCCCTTTTATTATTTTTAAGGTCTAATGAATTCCCTCCCTTCTCTCTTCCCCTCCCTTTATGAACTCCCCACCCCACTGCCCACCTTGGTTTATCTCTTCTAACTTTATCCATATGGTTAGATAGAATTTGATATCCCAATGGATCTAGCTACTCTTCCCTCTCAGGATTAATTCTGCTGAGTGTAAAGTTTAAGCATTTCCTATTAACACTCTCTTCCTCTCCTTCTTATAATAGTATTTATCCCCTCCCCTTCCCATATCCTCTTTGTGTGGTATAGATTATCCTATTTTTCTTATTCCTTCAAGTTACTCTTGGTGCCATCTTCAATTCCCTACCCACTTCCCCCCGTCCCCCATATCATCTTAGGCCATTTAGTACTCCAACCTCTCCTTATGACTAATTCTTCTAATTACTATAATAGTGAATACAATTTTTTAGAATTACACATAATATTTCTCTATATAGGAAAACAAATGATTTTATCTTATTGAAGCCCTTGAAGAAGGCAATTTACAGATAAGAGTTTTCTTTCTTTCCCCTTTCTTTCTATATTTAGCTTTTCATGTTTCTCTTGGTTTTTGTGGTTGAATATCAAACTTTCCATTAAATCCTGGGTTTTTCTGTGCAAATGCTTGGAAATCTTCTATCTTGTTGGATGCCCATACTTTCACCTGGATGTATATAGTCAGTTTTCATGGGTAGGTGATCCTTGGTTGTAGAACCAATTCTCTCGCCTTTCTGTTCCAAGCCTTGCAGTCTTGTAGTGTGGAGGCTGCTAGATCTTGTGTGATCCTGATTGGTGTTCCTTGATATCTGAATTGTCTCTTTCTGGCTTCTTGTAAGATTTTCTCATTAACTTGGAAGCTTTTGAATTTGGCTATTACATTCTTGGGGGTTGTCTTCTGAGGATTTAGTGTAGAGGGTGTTCTATGGGCTCTTTCAATGTCTATTTTACCCTCGAGACAGTTTTCTTGGATAATTTCTTGTAGTATGATATCTAGATTTCTATTTGTCTCTGATTTTTCCAGAAAACAAATAATTCTCAAGTTGTCTCTTCTAGACCTGTTTTCTTGATCTATTATCTTCTCGTTGAGATATTTCATGTTTCCTTCTATTTTGTCAGTCTTTTGACTTTGCTTTATTAATTCTTGCTGTCTTGTGAGATCATTGGCTTCCTACTTGCCCAATTCTAACCTTTAAAGACTGGTTTTCGGCTATAATCTTTTGGTTTTCCTTTTCAAGTTGGTCCATGGCTCCCAGCTGGTCATTTCTGGTCTTTAATTTGCTTATCATTTCATTTGATTTCTGAACTTCATTTTCCAATTGCTAAATTCTGACTTTTAAGCTGTTATTTTCTTGCCAGATTTCTTCTATCTTTCTCATGATCTCAGATTTGAACTCTTAAAGAGCTTGTGACCAATTTTCATTTTTTTTGGGAAAGTTTGGATGTCTTTAATTGTTTGTCCTCCTCTGTTTTCTGAGTTTTTTCTTTGCAGAAGTTATCAAGTGTTAGAGCTTATTTCTTGGTCTTTTTGGTGGATATTTCTTGGGCATTGCGTGGCATCATTATGCTTTCTCAGCCAGAAGTCTGAGTAAGGCAAGCAGATTCTTTTTGTATGGAGCTAAGGAGTAGTTTTTGCCTGAGGCTACTTTGTGAGTCTCTTGGCTTCCACTGTCTGCTAGGCTTCTGCTGTCCACCACCCCTCTCAGCCTCACTCCTGAGCGCAAAGTCTTCACTCCCCAGCCTCCTGGGGTCTCTGGTCTAGCTGTTTTCAGGGTCAAGCCCCCATGGTCCTAGTCAGTTGCCCAGAGCCCGGAAATTGGCTCACGCTTGCTCCTCCACCTGAGGTTTTCCCCTGAGTCTCAGTGTGCTGAGCTGCTTCTACTGCCCACTGCCTCTCTCCTGAGCCCAAGGTCTGTGCTCTCCAGCCTCCTGGGGTCTCAAGTCTTGCTGCTCTCAGGGACAAGCTCCTAGTGGTGCCAGTTAGCTGCCAAGGAGCTAGATTTTGCGTCCCCTCTCACTCTAACTCCGGTGCTCAGCCTCTAACTCTGGTACTGTGGGTGGGGTGAGGGAGGGTTGATCAGCTCGTGTCTTGATGGGAACTATTTCCAACCCTTATAGTGTGGAAGTGCCCAAATCCCATGTTCCTTCGATCCAGCACCCTATTGTGGGGTCCCTTCTTTCATCTTGATTTGTTTTTTTTGTCCTTTGGGGGTATGCTATATAAGTCGGTAGTGAGGAGTGTAAAGTGCCCTGCTTCTACTCTACAGCCGTCTTAACCCGGAAGTCTGCTTGAAGCATATTCATCTTGACTTGGGAGGTATGGAATTTTATTATAAAATTATTGAGTTTTTATTTTGGAATTGCTTTTAGAAGGTGATCAGTGGATTCTTTTTATTTCTACTTTGCCCTTTGGTTCTTAGGTAATTTTTTAACATGTGATATTTAGGTTCCTTTTTAAATTATGGCTTTCAGGTACTTTAATAATTCTTTAATTATCTCTTATCAATCTATTTTTCAGATCATTTGCTTTTCCTATGAGATATTTCATATTTTCTCCTATTTTTTCAATTTTTGTTTTATCATTTCTTTACATATCATGAAATCAATAGTTTCTCTTTAACCAACTCTGTTTTTAAAGAATTATTTTTGTTAGCATATTTTGTGCCTCTTTCACCATGCTATAAATTATCTTTTCAAAATTTTCTTGCATTGTTGTTAATTTCCCTAATTTTTCCTCTACATATTTTATTTGATTTTAAAATAGGATTCTTTTCTAATTGTTTTCTTTAGTTCTTCCAGGAATTCTTATTGGGACTATTTCTAATCTGCATTTTTTTTTCTTAGAGACTTTGCTTACCAATATTTTGAAGTCACTGTTTTATTTTGAGTATATATCTAGAGCTTTACTATAACCATAGCAGCTTTTTATGGTGAGTTTTTTCTTCTCATTTCTCCAGCCTATTTCTTTCTTTTTTCATTTTTTAAAACATTTATTAATATTCATTTTTAACATGATTACATGATTCATGCTCCTACTTTCCCCTTCAGCCCCCGCACTCCCCCAACCCATGGCCAATGCATATTTCCACTGGTTTTAACATGTGTCATTGATCAAGACCTATTTCCAAATTGTTGGTGGTTGCATTGGTGTGGTAGTTTCGAGTCCACATCCTCAATCATGTCCACCCTGAACCATGCGTTCAAGCAATTGTTTTTCTTATGTGTTTCCTCTCTTGCAGTCCTTCCTCTGAATGTGGGTAGCGTTCTTTACCATAAATCCTTCAGAACTGTCCTGTGTCATTGCACTGCTGCTGGTACAGAAGTCCATTACATTCGATTTTACCACAGTATATCAGTCTCTGTGTACAATGTTCTTCTGGCTCTGCTCCTTTCGCTCTGCATCATGCATCAGTTCCTAGAAATCTTTCCAGTTCACCTGGAATCCCTCTAGTTTATTATTCCTTTTAGCTCAATAGTATTCCATCACCAGCATATACCGCAATTTGTTCAGCCATTCCCCAATTGAAGGACATACCCTCCTTTTCCAGTTCTTTGCCACCATGAAAAGCGCAGCTATAAATATTTTCATACAAGTCTGTTTATTTATGATCTCTTTGGGGTAAAAACCCAATAATGGTATGGCTGGATCAAAGGGGAGTCATTTTTTTTATAGCCCTTTGAGCATGATTCCAAATTGCCAGCCAGAATGGTTGGATCAGTTCACAACTCCACCAGCAATGCATTAATGTCCCA